>NC_050101.1:20795570-20983070 GCF_902167145.1 Zea mays
ATCCTTCCTTGTTTTTCGTCTTTTGTCTTCTTCTCAAAAACAAACTTGATATTCCTGACTATTTCAAAAACTCTATGACCTCTATTGTTACCCGATGGAGCAGTAGAAAGTAGTTCACCATTATTGTCGAAGTACTTATCCATCTTTCGCATGCGGTACCTGTGTCCTTCCAATAAAAAGCATATGTGCCTCATATACACTATCTTCTTAGATGCAGTAAGGGACACGTAAGCAGTTCCATCAATGCATACTGTGCAGCCAACCTTTCCCTTAAACTGGCCTGATAATGTGAAGAGAGCAGGGTAATCGTTGATCATAACAAAAATAATTGCTCTCAGCGTGAATGAATCTTTATGATACTCATCCAATATTTGAACACCCGTTTCCCACAATATTTTCATATCCTCCATTAAGGGCTCCAAAAATACATCCATGTCAACTCCAGGTTGTGTAGGTCCAGAAATAAGGATGGTTAGCAAAATGTACTTCCGTTTCTGCATCAACCATGGAGGAAGGTTGTATATGGTGAGGATCACCGGCCATGTGCTATGCTTGCTGCTCCTCTCAGCAAATGGATTCATTCCATCAGTACTCAGTGCGAACCTAATATTTCTTGGTTCATCGGCAAAGTCTCGGTGGTTGTCATTGAAATCTTGCCACTGCTTCCCGTCGGCTGGATGTCGAAGCTTCCCATCGTTTTTGTGCTCATCAGAAGCATGCCAGCTCATAAGTTTGGCATCCTCAGGGTTAGCGAACAAACACCTCAATCGATTGACGACGGGGTGGTACCACATCACCAAAGCAGGAATCTTTTTGAGCGCATAATAGTCTACTTCTTTTTCTTTGCTCGTGAGTTTTGAACTTTGTTGGGTCTTCTTTTGTGCTTTCTTTCGCTTCTTGCCTTTAGACACGGATGCAACACACTCTTCCTCTCGATAGTCTTTATTCGTCTTGTACCTACTTGCACCACACTTTGGGCAGCTCTCTAAGTCTTTATAATCATCACCTCGATAAAGGATACAGTGATTTCTACACGCGTGGATCTTCTCCACACCCATAGTGAGTGGACTGATTAGTTTCTTTGCATAGTACGTGTTAGCATGCACTTTGTTCTCCTTTGGAAGCATGTCTGCGATAATACTCAAGAACGCAACGAAGCCAACATCAGACAGACCATATCTAGCTTTTAACATCAACAGCTTTAGCACAGACCGGAGCGTCGTGAACTCTTTGGTACAACCCTTAGACTCGTCGTACAAAGGCTCTTCTGCTGCTTTCTTCAGGGACTCCATACCTTTCATGAAGAACATCGATGGATCTGTATGACGATGCAACATTGCCTCTAACAACTCTGCATCTTCCTCGTCCATAACATTTGGCAGAACATGGGTTCTTTCACGTTCATTTCCTCCAGCGTAACCATGATCAGTAACATTTGGCACTACATGTTCGCTCTCTGGAAGAGGTTGTTGTATCTCGTGAACGAACTGAAATCTGTCGTCGATGTTCGCAGGGTTTCCAGCTGTATAAGGCGAAGAGCTACCCTCTCCATGCTTTGTACAAATTATGTAATCCTTCACAAATCCTCGACATACCAGATGAGATATGATTTGTTCTGTGTCATCAAATACAACAGCATTTTTGCAGTCCATGCATGGACAATATATGTGCTTTGTCTTTGTTCTCCAAGCATGGTTCGTAGCGATATCAATAAACCTATGGACCTCGGATATGTATGATGGATCTAGCCTTGATAAGTTATACATCCAGGATGTCCTCTCCATCATCACCTGTAAAAAAGTAACATAAAACACACAAGAACACAAATTGGCAAGAGAAACATAAACCAACATTTCCTAACAACTAAATATATCATGGATAAAGAAAAATTGGCAAAAGAAACATAAACCAACCTTTCTTAGCAACCTTGTTCCAAAAAATAAAGATCAAAACCTCCCCCTTGTATTTTATGAAATCTGGCCCTCCAATGAAAGTTGGGCTGCGCGCGAGCTACACAGTTCCTGTTGGGAAGGATGAAGGGGTATTTATACAACGAAGGTCACAGGCGGTTGGATTAGGCAACCTAACTACTTTATCTCTACTAGTGATGTAACCCTACCTAGGTCATGATCATATTTTCAATCATGATTGCGAGAGGTCTAATCAGGCAAATCCAAAGGCCTAATCTGGCTCATGAGTAGTTGCTTGCCCAATGCAAGAATCTCTGTGGCTGCTGGATTTTTCGAAGGAAATCTAACATATTTTCTATACGAGTTCTTCGCAACTCAGAAACATACACCTTGGGTGAAAGCTGGCGTGTCACAGGCGGTTGGATTAGGCAACCTAACTACTTTATCTCTAACACATGGTGAAACCCTATATCAAAAATGTGGCGAAAATTGAGGAAAAATGAACAAAAAATGGCAAGAGAAACATAAGCCAAACTTTCCTAGCAACTAATAAACAAAAAATCTTAATACCCAAACCTATCTCTAACACATGGTGAAAGCCTAGTTTCAAAATGTAGTTAAAATTGAGCAAAAATGAACAATAATTGGCAATTGAAACATATATAATTAAACCAACCTTTCATAACAATTAATAAAAATAATCTTAATTACCAAACCTATCTTCCTCTCTCTCTCCATACAACACATGCACCATTCATTAAGCAACTAATAAATATGTCATGGATAAATTGATTTGAGAACTAAACATGAAAAAGGAGAGAGAATAGACAAAATCTAACCATCTTAAGCAACCTCATTTGAGGAAATAGAGAAAATAACCTAGCTATACTCTTCTGCCTCACATGTGAAACCCTAGATAAAAATGTGGCTAAAATTGAGCAAGAATGAACAAAAATTGACAAAAGAAACATAAACCAACATTTCTTAGCGACCTTCTTCCAAAAAATGAAGATCAAAACCTCGCCCCCTTGTATTTTGTGAACTCCAGACCTCCAAAATCGCCTCCAATGAAAGTTGGCTGCGAGCTACAGCTCCTGTCGGGGAGGAAGAGTGTATTTATAACACATAATTCAATGGCGATTGGCTTAAAAAACCGCCAGTGAAAATGTATTTTCACTGGCGGTTCTCTTAACTCAACCACCAGTGGAAATAGCCTATTTCCACTGGCGGTTGAGTTAAGAGAACCGCCAGTGGAAATACATTTTCACTGGCGGTTCCTAAGCCGGGCCCACCTGTTTTTTTACTGGCGTGCGGTAACTGAAACCGCCAGTGATAATTTATGGGTGCCGCAGGCTTTGAGCTCTTTTCTACTAGTGTATAATACCCCTGAGCATATCGATGTCCAGGAGTATCTAGTGAAAGCTGCATGTGTTTAAAAGCATGAATAACTTGAGTCAACATGGAGTAAGCAAAATAAAATGTCCGCAAGACATTAACACTAACCAGAAACCGTAAGGGAAGAGTTTCAATGTCTTGTCATGTTGGGTGTCAAAGAACCTGAAAAGATTCCTCATGTAACCAATGCTCAATTTTAGTGTGAACGTCCTTAAAAATAAGATCAGGATCCACGCAACCAACATCAGTCTGCTTTGCTTTCTTTAGTTCTAGCATCTGATGTCTGCATATATAGGACAAAATTATATATATATATATATATATATATATATATATATATATATAGAGAGAGAGAGAGAGAGAGTTCGGCTAGTGTGCTATGCATAGCACCGGCTGTCTGTGTTACGTCGTAAACCGTAGGCAAAAATTGCGTAAATGTGTGTACAAACCAGCGTAACTACAGTACACACGTTACTGCGTAAATGTGTTTGAGACTTTATGTATTAGAAGCCCTGGGCTTCCTCTAATTAGAGAAAGCCCTAGCCACCGCACCCCCACGGCCCACACCCACCTTGGCTGATCTGACCGACGTCCGCCCCATTCTCCGCTAACAGACCGCGTCCACCTGGTCAACCCGACGTGTCATTACGATTAGCTGTATAAACGTTTACGCTTGTTTTATACCTGTTTTAAAAAACGTATGAATTGTGACGCGACCTGTCCCACGCCCACGCCCACGCCCCGCTCGGATCAGGATTGACCAAATCCACAGTATGCCCCCAAATCATTCCAAGCGCTCCCAACCGCTCGCAACCCTAATCTAATCCGCCGCCATCCCCTCCTGGTGCTCAAACCAGCCGACACCCATGGCGACGCCGCCGGCTCCCTCCTCCCGCAACTCCGTCCGCGCCCATGTCCACCGCCATGGCGCTGGGGAAATACACGCCCGCCTCCATGGTGGGTGCCGCCTCCGGCCAGTACTACGTCGGCATCGCTGCCAAACTGGAGGCCTCGGCAATGCCTTCCCTGACGACTTCGACAACCAAGACCTCGAGTGACTGCCATCGCCGCGCGCTGCTTTGCTCGCGGGCCCATCTTGGCTGGCAGAGGCGGCTTGGTCTCGACCAGGCCTAAGGCAGGGCCCGGAGGGCGCGTAGGCAGCGGGTTTGGGCATGATGACCGTCTGGCCGGGCGGAGGAGGCGCGGCCACGGCGGGGCTCGGCTGTTGGCATGGAGCGGAAGATGCGAGGAGGGCGTGCCTTGTGCTCGTCCCCTGGGCCTGATCCGCTGCTAGCGCTGTTCCCGGCTGCCACTGGCTGCTCCACCGATGGCTGCTATGGTGCGAAGGCGGACCTGACCATCCTTTCGGGGTCTCCGCTGGTGGTGGCTGCGGCGACGGACTCCTGCTGCTAGTTGAGAGGAGCTGCTGGTTGGGAGGAGCGGGAACCTGTACGCTTTCATTATTGACATCATCTCCGACGAGGTAGATCCTGAGCGCGATGTCGCCCGAGACGCGTGAGAAGAGCCCCTGTTTCTCTAGTGTGTACCTCTGTAGAACCTTCTTGCTTGCCGTTTCAGAAACCTGTCGGTGATGTAGCTAAAGTTTTTTTTCCAGGTAGGGGTAGAGAGAAGAGGACGACGCTGCTGCTCGTTACTGTTGGAAAGGGCTGCTGCATATGGATAGGAGCATCATGAACTAATGGTGAACATCATTTGCAAATTTTACTTGACCAAGGTATGAACTAATGGTGAACATCATTTGCAAATTTGCATATGGATAGGAGCATCATGAACCAAGGTCTCGTCTTTGGCCTCGTTTCGGATTATTGGGGGTTCGTTGGGTCATTACTAACAGGGTCATAAACGTTTCTAGTGGTTGGGCGATAATGCTTCATCTGTTTTCCTGGACACAGCTGATTTAGGTCTTTCAACAGGCTGCCAACCATCTCTAGGTTATGAGATAACTTGTTTTCAGCTTTAGAAATAATTTTAGTACTGTCATCTTTTGATGGCTCTTTAACTTGTTGTTCCTCATTTATAATGGGATTTGAATGTCTTGGAGATATCTCAGGGCTTGTTCCATTTGAACTTTCATTTGAATGAGATAAAACCTGACAGAATAAGGATGGATGAATAAATTCTTAGACAAAAAACAAATAAAGGCAGAACAAAATATAGGTAACCGAGGACATATCCTGTGCAATCACTCATTTTGGTGCAAGCGTGTAATCAAACTATCCAGAGCATCCAGTCTAGATCCAACGGTTTCATATGGAAGTGGTTAAATGTAAAATAGACACTAGATTTCAGGTGGAAGGGGTTAAATGTAAAATAACAGTTACCATTAGATCTAGATCGGATGCACCAGATCGCTTGATTGCATGCTTGCACCAGGATAAGTGATTGCATAGGATATTTTCCCTAGGTAACCGACCTTTATGCTTGAGTATCTCCTTTTTCCAGACTCAGAATATCCCCCCTTGCTCTCTTGGTCAGGATTTATGTAATCAAGAAGATCAGATACACTGAATAAAAGTAAAAGTCAATACAATCTCTTGGGCGCTGTATTGAGTTAGTGATTTTGACGATTCATCCTCTAATGCAGAGGAAGACCCCTTGCCTTGGCGTCGCAATCATTTTTTGTCCTCTTTTTGTTGTGTTGGCAAGTCAGGATTCTGCATATGCATATTTTAAAATTGCTGGCCATTTTGTCCTCTTTATGACCATGTAATTTGATTATGTCAGTTAACTGATATGCATCGTCTTCTTTTGGTTTTAGTGTTCCATAAATAATCTATTTTGTTATTATTTACTGAATATGTCTACCTTATTAGTATAAAATATTATTTCATTTGGATTGTTACTAAATTGCGGTAGTCGATAGATGACTAGCCTGCATTCCCACTCCCAAATTATATTATGATTAGTGCGTAGTTTTGGGCTGTCGATTACAAGTGCTCATCCTTGCTTGTTGTATATGTTGTCAAATACTTACCAAGCATATATCACATGTCTAATGTCTGACCAAGTATGTAATCAAATGCTGCCTGTTACTAGTATTATTTCAAGTATGTTGTCAAATACTGCCTCTTACTAGTATTACTTCAAGTGTGTTCTCACTAGTATTACTTCAAGTATGTTGTCAAATGCTGCATATTACTAGTATTACTTTAGTGTGGTTGTGGCATACAACATCCAGTATTAACTGAGTTTATTGTGTTTTTGTAGGATCATTCTATACAACGGAGGAAGATCACGAGAAGTAAAAGTGTTGTCTAAGATGTACATTCTTTGGCTGTGGAGTCTGTAGACTATACATATACACCCATTGTTCTGGCGAGGCTGTGTACACTGTACATCAAATGAATTTTACGATACTTCTTGTTGCGTTTTACGCTACAATTATCTCAAATCACTTGTTGTATTGTACACTACATTTTTTGCCTCGCATGGAAACTTAACTACTGGATCCGTATCGCACGCGATTGGTCCCACCACCACACGGCCGGCCATCGTTTATGCAATATTTGCCATCGCACCTGACCCCGACCCGCCACACCCGACCACACCCGCGCGCGCGATTTACACCAGCATAAACATGCTTCCCATCGCACCCGACCCCGACCCGCCGCACCCGACCGCACCCGCGCTCCCGATTTACACCAGCGTAAACGCGCTTCCCGACCGCACCCACGCGCGATTTACACCAGCGTAAACACCCGTGCGTGATCGCGGCTGGGGCTCTCTCTACTATCCGAAGCCCAGGGCTTCCATTACGTGGACCCTAGAGAGAGAGAGAGAGAGAGAGAGAGAGAGAGAGAGAGAGAGAGAGAGAGAGAGAGAGAGAGAGAGAGAGAGAGAGAGCAAGTTACTTCAATAGAAAGAATTACTTACAGACACCAGCAGCTCATGAGACTTGTCGAAAGCCTGTCGATGTAATAGTGGGTGTAGTTCATCGAAGAGAACATGCATAACTCCATAGCCATGAAAGTACCAATGCTCAGGCTTATATCTGACAACAAGCAATTGCTCCTTCCTCTTGCACGCATTCATGTACCACTGGTTTATGTTGAACATTTGCGTACCCAGTGATGGCCAGTCCTTTTTGCCGACTAGACTCCTGCCCCGCTTATAGGTCCGGAATATATCATGCTCTAGTGTCTCCATCGGTGCAATCTCGCGGAGCTATGCCGTTGACATACATGCGTCGGCCAGGAATATTTCGAGTTGCTCCGAATCGATTTGTTGACCGTACGCTGCTAGAAGCTGATTATCAAACATCAAACAACTAGCGGCGGGATAGATTGCTTAGATTACATCCCGAGCTGTGGAACATCTTTGGCTGCACTCTTCCCTTTCTGCGTCCTATACGCCTGAGCTGACTTTACGAGAGAAGAGCGGTTATAGTCCGACAACGGCGGGGACTTACGTGTGTCACGCTGTTCTTTCTCCCTTAGGGTGACTTTTCTCCTTAGTTGTTGTCATGCTATGTACTCCGGCTTAGGCAGGTTTTTCTCAAGTTCCCTCTTCTTTGCATTTCCTTCCGCTACACCTTTCTTCTAGTTATCCACATCCCTTTGAACCGCCACTATTGATTCCTCTTCAGACTCATTAGCCAACTTCTTTGGAGAGGGCTTGCGACAGCTAGCTTTCTGCTTCTTTAGCTTGGACATCATCGGGGGGCAGGGGCCTCTTATGGCTCTTTGACATAGGAGGCGATGGAGGAGGGGGAGACGACCTTGTAGGAGATGGAGATGGAGACAGAGAAGCACCCGTGCCATGGATGGCACCATCATCATCTGGAAGAGGAGGAGACGGGTACCCTAGCCACCACACTGGGAGGAATAATGATGTAGCGCTTGCGCCACAAAATTACTCCATGCTCTACTTCTTCATCTAGGCGGGTCTTCTCCCCATCACCTCCAGCAATGTCTAGATCTAGCCACTCCCCTATGGGCGGCGCTGATAACTCTATCCACATTGACTCGATAATATCCAGGTGGAATTAAACTCCCATGGATTCTTGGTGTCATGTTAGGGTCCATAGGAGAAACAAAACCGTACGTGCGCCACCAGGACTGTGCTATCCCCCATGGGAATGTGTAGCTCACATATATACCGTAAAAGGATCAGTGATGTCATTATGGGGAAGTGCAGCAATGCGTCATCCTGTGCAACAACAACACCACAGTGGAAGTGCAGCTGCTTCTTCGCTAAGAGGGGCTGACTCCCTGCTGCTTTGATGGTGACTGCCCTTGGCTACCCCACTGTAGCACCACTTGTCGTCTGAGACCTCCTCTTGGATCATCGCGTCCCTCATTCGTTCTCACTCCTGTGACTCAAGCATCGCCTCCTCTAGCCTGCAGATCCACTCTGCCTCCTCATTCTTCTTTCGCTGGCGGCTTCTATAGGTCTCAGCATCCTGAGGGAAGCCATGCCGCCACGGAATCAAGCCTTTGCCTCACGTTTGCCCAGGGTGTTCTGGAGTCTGGAGGGCGCACACGTCAGCTCATCCTTCTCTTGGTTCGGCTCAAACTCACCACTGGTGGAAGCATTTAGAATCTCGATAAGTCTTTGTGCTGGCGTTGCGAGTGCCCCACCAAAAACCGGACGTCCGGTCTCTGGGTCTAGTCAGTGATCCCCCATGTGCGAAAAACCAATGCTGGGACCGCTCGGGCCAATCGAGTGATTGTAGAGCGATCCCTTTGCCAAGCAGGTCTTCTTCCATTTTTCCCACTTTGGAATGCCAGTCCTGTAGCCACCTGATCCCGTTTTATGATGGTTTTTTTTTGCGCATTCTGCTGGTTCCATTTCGATATTACCTCACCCTCTTCCGAGGTCTTATACCTAACAAATCTGGGCCAGTCATCCATCAACTTTTTATACAGGCTGTTCGCATTGAAATCTGGAGTTCACTCATTCTTGACAAAGTCTTTGTACAACTTATTCTTCCAGCTCTGGAATTGTGTGTGGCCATCTTCTTGAGATTCCAGCTTCTAACTAATTATTTTGTATCTTCGTCAATATTACTTGGTAGACCGAAATGTGCAATGTCTTCATCCTAAGGAAGGTCCTTATCTTGGTCAGAAACAAAAGTGATATGAGGAGCATCCTTCTTCATTTTCCATTCATGGATAGCCTGTCCCTTACACGAGCCCCACAGTGGTGTATGAATTTCTCTGTATTCTTTTCTGGCTGCAGTGGTTCGCCGGTATTAGGATCGATTTCTGTGACTAGGAAGTGACCCTCAAACGGTTTTGTCGTGCCTCTTACATTTTTACTGCTTTTCATCGAGGTCGTGTTAGAAACTATGGTGCCTAGGATCGATTCTTAAGCCCCTAGAATACCAATCCGTAACTGCAATTCCTCGATGATGAGTAGATCTATTCTACTGAGAGGAACAGGAGTACATACCTTCATTGTTGTTCATCACAGCAGCCATAGCGGCGGCGTCTTGCAGCGCAAACCCGCCTCCTCCTTCGCCTCCCTGCGTGTTCCGGCGAGGAGACTGGTTCCCGTCGCTGGTCGGCGGTGGATCGTCTCCTCCAGTGGCACCTGCAGGGGGAGGGTCAGATCCGGTTCCCGTTGGGGAGATCACCGGATCACACGCCATAGATCGCAGTCTTCCAGTCACTCCGAGCGCCTAGGTGATGGGGACCTGGTGGAATGTCGATTAGGGTTTTGTGGTCGAGCGTTAGCGTTGGCTAAACCCGTCGGCCCCCTTAATCGTATTTATATGGCGTCGTGTGACCGGGGGCTGCAACCAACGGTTAGGATAGCCCCCCCGATCAGGGGCGCGGTTAGACGGCTAGGATTTGCAATACCCCGGTTGCTGTTAACCGGCTCGTGTAGAGGACACATCCCAACAATCTCCCCTTTGTTCTCTACATACCTCACACTCAAACTTTTCTGAATTCCGTCCTTCGACAAGTTTACACATAGAGACCAATGCGTGACAATGATCAATTAAGTATCACCGCACTCATTGACTACAACATGCTCCCCTGTTTTAGAACGAAAGAACTTTATTAGGTTGCAATCTGTAGCCCCTGTGATTCAAGATCATAGGCACTCCCTTAAACCCATGCCGGCTGCGTGCTTACTAAACACGCTGGGTGGAAGGCCTTTTGTGAGCGGATCCGCAAGCATCTGATTGGTTCTTATATGCTCAACTTCAATAGTTTGATCCTGAATCTTCTCCTTAACAATATAACACTTAATGTCAATGTACTTGGAAGAACCACTTGACTTATTGTTATGGGAGAAAAATACCGCTGGCTCATTATCGCAGTAAATTCTCAGTGGTCGCTCTATGCTATCAACCACTCTTAATCCGG
The DNA here is from genome assembly GCF_902167145.1 of Zea mays. Classification (NCBI taxonomy): domain Eukaryota; kingdom Viridiplantae; phylum Streptophyta; class Magnoliopsida; order Poales; family Poaceae; genus Zea; species Zea mays. Next base: position 20,806,213 of record NC_050101.1, read on the forward strand.
GTATGAATTTCTTCATCCACATCGCCTGTCCAGTTGCCTCATACGTAGCCACAAACTCAATGTGCATTGTCGACGATGCAATCGCTGTCTGTTTGCAACTCTTCCAAGAAATAGCTCCCCCAGAGAGTGTAAATATATACCCCGAAGTGGACTTCAGTGTATCTTTACACCCTCCCCAGTCAGCATCTGCATAGCCAACTATTTGTAGGGAACGAGATCTTCTGTACGTAAGCATGAGACCTTTAGTACCTTGCAGGTACCTTAGAGCCTTCTTGACTGCTTTCCAATGATCTATGCTTGGATTCTTCTGATAGCGTCCAAGCATCCCGGTGGTAAATGCTAAGTCAGGGCGAGTACATACTTGAGCATACATAATGCTTCCGATAGCTGAAGCATATGGTACTGACTTCATTTTGTTTTTCTCATACTGATTCTTGGGACACTGATATTCCCCGAACTTATCACCCTTGACTATTGGACTAGGCGAAGCATTACACTTATGCATATTGTACCTCTTTAGTACATTTTCTATGTATGACTTCTGTGAGAGTCCTAATACTCCCTTTTGTCTGTTTCTGCGAATTTCTATTCCTAGAACATAAGAGGCTTCCCTATGTCTTTCATATCAAAATTCGAGGAAAGAAACCCTTTTGTTTCTGCCAGTAGATCCTTATCACTACTAGCTAAAAGTACGTCATCGACATACAGAACAAGGAAGATATACTTTCCTTTCTTAAACTTTGCATAAATGCAGTTGTCTTCCTTGTTTTCCTCGAAACCAAACTTTCTGATGGTCTGATCAAACTTGATATACCACTGTCTGGAGGCTTGTTTTAATCCATAAATGGACCTCCTTAAGTGACATCCCATGTGTTCTTTACTGCGCACGACAAAACCCTTTGGTTGTGCCATGTACACGTTTTCTACTAACTCTCCATTTAGGAATGCTGTCTTTACATCCATCTGATGGAGCTCTAGATCAAAATGGGCCACTAAAGCCATAATGATCCGGAATGAATCTTTCGTTGAGACAGGTGAGAAAGTTTCATGATAGTCAATGCCTTCTCTCTGTGTGAACCCTTTGGCCACAAGTCTAGCCTTGTATCTTTCTACATTCCCTTTGGAGTCATACTTGGTTTTGTAGACCCACTTGCAGCCTACTGTTTTGGCTCCTTGGGGAATGACCTCTAAGTCCCAAACTTTATTCATTCTCATGGATTCTAATTCATCTTCCATGGCTGAAACCCATTTGGATGAATTTTTACTTCTCATAGCTTCTTCATATGTAGTGGGATCACCTTCTGCATCAATGTCCTCACTCATATATATCTCATCACTTTCTGTGTCTTCAGTTGTATAGACTTCATAGTCATCAGGAATCGTAGATCTTCTGGTCCTCTGCGACCTCCTAAGACTTGGTTCTGATTCGATCTCGGGCTCCTGCAATGGTGCGTCACTTGGCGCAATACTACCACTGTCATCTGAACTCTCCTGTGCAACCGGCTGAGAAGGGCCAGATTGTGCAGAAGGTGAAGCATCTTGCTCTGTAGTAGTTGCACTAGGTGATGCAACATTTGCAGCAGAGGTTTCACTCACAGTCGGTATGACTATTGGTGGAACCTCAGCGGGTATCGAGAAGTATGGTTCTTCAACCATCGGAATCGGGACATACATCCTCTTCTCCTGAAGGTCAACCTCTCTGAGTACCTTACTCCCCTTGATCATGTCATCCTCTAAGAAAATGACATGTCTGGTTTCTATAAACTTAGTTTGTCTACCCGGGCAGTAGAATCTATAACCCTTCGATCTCTCAGGGTAGCCAATAAAATGGCAGCTAGTGGTTCTCTCATCTAGCTTTCCCTGTCCAGGATTAAATATTCTAGCTTCTGCTAGACAACCCCATATGTGAAAGTAGTTGAGCGTGGGCTTTCTGCCAGTCCACAACTCATATGGAGTTTTAGCCACTGATTTACTAGGGACTCTGTTGAGTATATGGATAGCGGTTTTTAAAGCCTCCATCCATAGACCCAATGGTAAGCTAGAGTAACTAAGCATACTCCTTACCATGTCCATTAGCGTTCTGTTTCGCCTTTCGGCGACCCCATTCTATTGTGGTTCACCAGGTGTTGAATACTGAGCAACAATACCATTATCTCTTAGGAACCTTGCAAAAGGCCCTGGGACCTGTCCATACTCAGTATGGCGCCCGTAGTACTCCCCCCCCACGATCTGATCTAACAATCTTTATCTTCAAATCGTGTTGATTTTCTACCTCAACCTTGAACTGTTTAAACTTGTCTAAAACTTCTGATCTTTCCTTAATAGGATAAATGTAACCGTAGCGAGAGTAGTCATCTATGAAGGTTATGAACGAGTCGAACCCATCTACTGTCCAAACTGGAAAAGGACCACAGATATCTGTATGAATAATTTCTAACACTCTCGTACTGTGCTTAGCATTTTTCTTGATCTGCTTCGCAAATTTACCCTTAATACAATCTCTGCATTGCTCTAAGTCTGTAAAGTCTAAGGGATGGAGAATTTGTTCCTTAACGAGACGCTCTATTCTCCCCCTCGAAATATGGCCCAAACGATAGTGCCATAATTTCGACGAGGTCTCTCCATCACTTCGTTTTCTTTTCCTGCCACTGATGTCTGGATCATTTTCTGGTGTATCCAAGACGTTAACAACATCACTGTGTGAAAGTAAATAAAGCATATCTCGTCGGACGGCGAGACCAACATCTTTATTACTAAATCGAATGATACACTGTCTGTCACCGAAGTGACAATGAACATCCTGATCATCTAGTCTAGAAACTGAAATAAGATTCCTTCGCAAGGAAGGAACATAGAGTACGTCTCTCAACAACAGTACAAAACCATCAGGTAAACTAAGATGAAGATCTCCAATGGCCTCGACTGCTGCTTCGACTCCGTTCGCCACTCTAATTGTTCTTTGGCCCTTTGGGAGCCCTTGGCTTGAACGGAATCCCTGTAGAGAATTGGCAACATGAACAGTTGCACCAGAGTCAATCCACCAAGAATAACTGGGATATTCCAAGTATAAAGACTCATCTACAAAAGTTACATGGTCCTTACCATTCTCCAGAAGATACTGCAGGAAATCAGGGCACTTCCTCTTGTAATGTCCTGTCTTCTTGCAGTAGAGGCAGGTATCAGGGGGAACTGAGAAGCTGCCTGCCTGCTTTGGCTGGTTGTTGCTAGTAGAAGCCTGGTTATTCTGCTTAGCCTGCTTCTTGAACTTCTTCTTTGAGTTCTTGTTCTGTTTTGGGATATTGCCTTTGACAAAATTGAGAGAGTCTCCTTTCTGCTTCAACCTTTCCTCCTCCTGGACACACTGTGCCATGAGTTGGTCAAGGTTCCATTTATCTGTTACACTAGTGTTGTACTGGATATGAAAAGTCTCAAACTCTTTAGGGAGAGACTTCATTATCATAAACACTACTAATTCCTCGTGCATGGGGGACCCGAGGTATTTGTTGAGCTTAGCAACGATGGAGATCATTTTCTCTATGAATGGTCTAACACCATTTCCATCGTACTTTGCATTGACAAATTCTGTCATCAGAGAACATGCATATGCCTTGGAGGACCCCTTAAAGTGAGAAGCTATCTTCTCAAGGTACTCCTTGGCAGTCGCACAATCTGGTATAGAACTCTTAAGAGGATCCTTGATAGTTCTCTTGATGACAATTAGACACTTGTCATTTGACCTCTCCCACTTAACCTTGTCAATACTGTACTGTAGCATCTTATGGTCATAGTTGGGAGTGCCCACTGTGGGCTCTGTTGGTCTGTCAAAACGCAGTGCGAGATCTATCTCACCCACTGTGGTTATCATGTCAATATCCTCCCGCCAAGAGTGGTAATTATTACCATCTAGCGGTTTGATCTGAGCAATCTGGCCAATCAGCATGGCAGTATGTGCACCTTTGCAAAATTAAACAAAAAATATTTAGGACATCTGAAATAAAATACTGAATCATAGAACTTGCATGAATTAAATATTCAACGTTGGTCAAATAATAACCATGCCTGATCTACAAAAAATTTCTGGTCACAAAATTCTAAACCATCGTTGGATGATCTAGAAAACATAAACTTGTATAAAATGTGGTAACAATATCCAACGTTGGTTAAAATATTCAATTACCACAAATTTTCTGAATTCTATGCAATTTAAACAATAATTAATCCACGTTGGTTTCATAATTGATTGAAAAAATTGCATAAAAATATAAATAAAAAGTACCAAAGTACGCAGCGGAATAAAATAGTCCATAAAATTCTCTGTAATTTTCTACAACTGGAAAAAATATTTCTAAAATTTTTTGGATTTTCTTTGATATTTTCTGATTTCTTTCACTGTTTATCTTTTTCCAGGAAATAATAAAAGATTTCTCATTTCCAAAGGAAAAAATAGAAAGCCAAACTGGCCTGGTCGGCCATCCGGCCCGGCCCACTGTGGCCTTTCGGCCGGTGGAGTGAGGGGGCGGGCGCGCCCAGGCCGCAACCTGGGCCTGGGCCGCCAATCCGGCCCACGCGGCACGCGCCCACGCCCCGCCTTATCCTGAGCCGTCGGATCCGATCCGGCGGTCAGGATTGCCCGTGCACTGTAGCAGGTGCTATATTAGGTGGAAATCTCGGACCCCTGTGAAACCCTAGCCGCATTTTCACACCACAGCCGAGCCGTTCATGGCCAGAGCGCTCGGCCGGCGGCGCTCCTCATCCTCTCCTTTTCTCCGGTGAGGAAAAGGAGATCCAAGGTACTGGCCATGGTTTGGCGCCGGCGAGCGCGCTCTCTCCTTCCTTCTCACTCTCTCTGCTCCTCTTCTCAAGCTCCGGCGTGGGTCGGCTCTGGCCATCCTCTGTGCCATGGCCGGTGCTCACAGCTCCACTTCTCCCACCTCTGTCTAGCACCAGCCTCTGGTCGGCCTAGTGCAAGGCGTAGCGGGCCCCACGGTAGTCTCCACCGGTGAGCGAGCTCCCTTCGGTTGAGCTCGCCGCCGTCGGAGGGGAATCCGGTGGGTGCTCTAGTTGGTCTGCTATGGTAAGTGACGGCCCTGTGGCCGTGGTCATTGCTCCTGCACCCGGATCTAGGCTTCAATAACTCGATTCTCTATTCTGTGTGAATGAATGTATGAGATGGATATCTTGTAATGGTTCAAATCGAGTTCTTGAGGTTAAACGCGTAGATCCGGGCACTTTGCGTTTTTTTCTGTGACCTTTTGACCGAGATCCGGTCCTCAGACGTCACGAACAGTGCTCTGTGCACTTGGATCCTTGCGGTTTTGGGGAATATTTCGATTAGAGTTTGAAAACCCTAACTCTATCTGTGCGCGTTCTATCTTCTCTCTGAACTTTGGCCGAGGATCACAGATCCCGAGCCCATTACCGGTCTCTGTGACGCGGATAAACTGATTAGGGTTAGGTTGTAAACCCTAACCCTAGACCGTGGATGAATTGTTGCTTTCTCGGTTCATGAGTATGGCCGAGACTCTGTCTCTCTTAATGTGGCCGAAACCTTGAACTTAGGGTTTGGTAAACCCTAACCCGAGAGATCTATTCTTTCTTTCTATTCATGATCTAATCTATGTTCTCGGGGTGATAGACGATGATGAAAATGAGTCTAATCACTTGGACCCGAGACCTTTCTGTGATCTCAAAATCGAGTGCGGATTAGGAGATCTAGGGGTACTTAGGGTGGCTCCGGTACCATTGTTAGAAACTGTGGTGCCTAGGATCGATTCTTAAGCCCCTAGAATACCAATCCGTAACTGCAATTCCTCGATGATGAGTAGATCTATTCTACTGAGAAGAACAGGAGTACATACCTTCATTGTTGTTCATCATAGCAGCCATAGCGGCGGCGTCTTGCATCGCAGACCCGCCTCCTCCTTCGCCTCCCTGCGTGTTCCAGCGAGGAGACTGGTTCCCGTCGCTGGTCGGCGGTGGATCGTCTCCTCCAGTGGCACCTGCAGGGGGAGGGTCAGATCCGGTTCCCGTTGGGGAGATCACCGGATCAGACGCCATAGATCGCAGTCTTCCAGTCACTCCGAGCGCCTAGGTGATGGGGACCTGGTGGAATGTCGATTAGGGTTTTGTGGTCGAGCGTTAGCGTTGGCTAAACCCGTCGGCCCCCTTAATTGTATTTATATGGCGTCGTGTGACCGGGGGCTGCAACCAACGGTTAGGATAGCCCCCCCGATCAGGGGCGCGGTTAGACGGCTAGGATTTGCTCTACCCCGGTTGCTGTTAACCGGCTCGTGTAGAGGACACATCCCAACAGGTCGTTGTTGATCTAGAGGGCTACGTATGTAAGAAACACAAAGGAATTAATAGAATTATTTTTAATTTCATGCGTGCATATAAGAGATGAAATATAAGATTGTTAACACTACCTCGCCAGCATTTTCTTGCCCAAGATTTTCTTGCTCAGAATTTTCTTTGGCTAGGTCTTCTGGATAAACTAAATACTGAGAGCCTTCGAACTCCGGGTCGACCTCGTTCTGGTTGAGGCCATATTGGTCGCCGAAATTGATCAGGTTTATCATTTCGTCATTGTGGTCGTAATCGTCCCTCAGATCGGCCATCTTATTAAGTATATATAAATTAATGAATACCATATAAATATAGTTAGCTAGCTAGTGTTCGCATATCACATGTACTAATTAATAATATATCACAATTAATTCGCATATCACATGTACTAATAATAATGTCAATATAAATTAATATATCAAAATTCGCATATCGCATCTACAAGTTAAATATATTGTGTTTAATTTTCATCCTATATTTCATCACTATACATTTTTTCTATTTATTATATATAGTACATTATTTTTTGTCTACATTTTTATCAATTTTTTCTACAATTTTTTTATCCCAGCAAAAGACAGTTATTAATTACACACACCACTCGCACACAAACATTGCACACACACCTCTCACTGATGAATAGCGATGGGCGAGGATATGGTGAAGTCGATCGTCGAACGTCACGGTGAAGGGGCGTATGTCAACGGGGAAGATGAATGCGGGCGCGGTGAAGGCGAACGGCGGCCCGGTGAAGACGAACGGCGGCTAGAGGGGCATCGCGGGGTGCGGCGCGGTGAAGGGCGGATCGACGAAGGGGTACGGCGTGGTGGGCCGAGGGCGTCGGGGTGCGCCGGCCGGGGTCGGGGGATATGGCGGGCCGGGGCATCGGGGCGCGGCAGGGTCGGTGGAGACGATCGAGGTGTGTTGGACGTGCGACGGCGGTGGCGAGTTGTCAGTGAGCGTGCGTGCGGGCTGAGGTGCGGGGCGGGCGGTGGAGGACGGGGCGGCGGTCTAGATGGGGCTGGGCGCCGACGCAGAGGAAGACGGGGCAGCGATGGGGGGCGCGGTGGCCGACAGGGACGAATTGGCGTGGTGGTTGTGAGGGTTAGCGTGGATCGTGCACGACGGAGGGAGGAGGAAGAAGGGAGAAACGCTGCGTTATATATACCCGCGACCTTTATTTTCGATTGTTACCACGGCCTAGGACTAAAGGTACCTTTAGTCCAGGGTGGTGGCTGGAACCAGGACTAAAGCTACCACAACCCGGGAGTAAAGGGTATTTTTGCGGGCCGCCAAAACGCAGCCCACCTTTAGTCCCGGGTGGTGGATCCACCCGGGAATAAAGGTGGGTTGCGTTTTGTTCTCCCGCCATCAACCAGAAGTTTTTGCTTTTTTAGTACTGTGCCTATCAACGAGAAACTCTTCATTGGAGGAGACCTCAACGGCCATGTGGGCATGACTAATGTAGGGTTCGAGCGAGTGCACGGGGGCTTTGGGTATAGTAGTAGGAACAAAGAGGGGGAGGATGTGTTGAACTTTGCGTTGGCCTACGACTTGCTGATAGCGAATACTCTCTTTAGGAAGAGGGAATCCCATCTAGTGACCTTCCATAGTAGACAATATTCGAGCCAAATTGACTTTATCCTTGCAAGGAGGGAGGATAGACGTGCTTGCTTAGATTGTAAGGTGATTCCTAGGGAGTGTGTTGTCCCTCAACACAAGCTGGTAGTGGTGGACTTTTGGTTTCGGGTACGTGTCCACCGGGACATACGTGCCAAGATCGCGAGAACGAAGTGGTGGAAGCTTAGAGGGGAAGCAGCGCAAACGTTTAAGGAGAGGATGCTAGGTGAGGGGCTTGGGAAGAAGGAGAAGATGCGGACGACATGTGGCTAAAGATTGCAGCATGTGTTCGGAGGGTGGCTTCAGAAGTGTTTGGAGTGAGTAAGGGGGATAAACAAGAAGCAAAGGATACCTGGTGGAGGAATGACGAGGTGCAAAGGGCTATTAAGGAGAAGAAGGAGTGCTTCAAGCGCCTCCACCTTGACAAGAGTGCAACCAACGCCGAGGGCTATAAAATAGCGAAGAGGGATGCAAAGCGAGCTGTGAGTGTAGCAAAGGGTCAGGCGTTTGATGACCTCTATCAGCGGCTAGGCACGAGGAAAGGAGAGAAGGACATTTACAGGATGGCTAGGATCCACGAGAGGAAGACAAGGGACATCAACCAAATCAAATGCATCAAGGATGGGACAGATCGGCTCCTGGTGAAGGATGAGGAGATCAAGAACAGATGGCGGGAGTACTTCGACAAGTTGTTTAATGGGGAGAATGTGGGTCCTACCCTTGAGTTGGATGACTCATTTGATGATAGCAATAGACGCTCTGTGAGGAGATTTCAGGAAGCAGAGATCGAGGAGGCTTTGAAAAGGATGAAGGGAGGCAAAGCGATGGGCCCCGATGGTATCCCCATTGAGGTGTGGAGATGCCTAGGTGCTAGAGCAATTGTATGGTTAACTAAGCTTTTTAACCTCATTTTTCGGTCAAACAAGATGCCTAAAGAATGGAGGAGAAGTATATTAGTACCGATCTTCAAGAACAAGGGAGATGTTCAAAGTTGTACTAACTACCATGGGATTAAGCTGATGAGCCATACGATGAAGCTCTGGGAGAGGGTTATCGAGCATCGCTTAAGAAGAGTGACAAGTGTGTCCCAAAACCAGTTTGGGTTCATGCCTGGGAGGTCGACCATAGAGGCGATTTTCTTAATACGTCAATTGATGGAGAGATATAGGGAGCAGAAGAAAGACTTGCACATGGTATTTAGTGACCTCGAGAAGGCATATGACAAAGTACTAAGAAACGTCATGTGGTGGGCATTGGAAAAGCACAAAGCCCCAACTAAGTATATTACCCTCATCAAGGATATGTACAAGGATGCGATGACGTTTGTCCGAACATGTGATGGTGACACCAATGACTTCCCAATTAAAGTAGGGCTACATCAGGGGTCAGCATTGAGCCCTTATCTATTTGCTTTGGTGATGGATGAGGTCACAAGGGACATACAACGTGATATTCCTTGGTGTATGCTCTTTGCTGACGATGTGGTGCTAGTTGATGAGAGTAGGGCAGGGGTTAATAGGAAGTTAGAGTTGTGGAGGCACACGTTAGAGTCGAAAGGGTTCAGACTTAGTAGGATCAAGACCGAGTACATGATATGCGGTTTCAGCGTGGCTAGGCATGAGGATGGAGACGTTAGCCTCGATGGACAAGTGGTGACCAAGAAGGATACTTTTCGGTATTTAGGATCGATGCTACAAAAGGATGGCGACATTGATGAAGATGTTAGGCATAGAATTTCAGCCGATTGGTTGAAATGGCGTCAAGCTTCTGGCGTCCTCTGTGACAAGAGGGTGCCACAAAAACTAAAAGGGAAGTTTTATAGGACAACAATTTGTCCGTCAATGCTATACGGTGCTGAATGTTGGCCTACAAAAAGACGACATGTCCAACAACTGAGTGTAGCAGAGATGCGTATGTTGCGGTGGTTTTGTGGGCACACAAGAAGGGATAGAGTCCAAAACAAAGATATTCGGGATAGGGTCGGGGTGGCACCAATTGAGGAGAAATTGATTCAACATCGGTTGAGATGGTTTGGACATGTCCAACGGAGGCCTCCTGAAGCGCCAGTGCGTAGTGGAGTTCTAAAGCGGGTTGACGATGTCAAGAGAGGTAGAGGTCGACCTAAACTGACATGGGACGAGTCGGTTAAGAGAGACCTTAAGGAGTAGAATATCTCTAAGGAATTAGCTATGGATAGGAGCGCTTGGAGACTAGTGATCAGTGTGCTTGAACCGTGATCTTTGTTTACTTCTCTGTTTATCCTTAACTCTACCTTTTGTCTTGTGCTTGTTTTTATGTTTTTCTTATCCTATTTCTTGTGGGTTTCATCTCTAGCCTACTCCAACTGTCTTGGGACAAAAAGGCTATGTTGTTGTTGTTGTCTTTTATATAATATGCATAGAGTTGTTAATTGCCTAGGAAATAGAATATGAGCCAAAAAAATACAAAAAACAAATCTAGACTTGATTTTCTGTTTTTGTACACGAGAAAATTTTGTAACATAAACTTTAGGGTTATACCATATAAATATTTAGTACAGTGCATATAATAATCACAATTTCCACCATGCAAAAATGTACCTATTAATTAAAATCATTAATACTGATGCTTTTCGACAGCAAACTAGTTTTCACATCTTATTAATGTAGATCATTTAGTTTTTCATCACACATGCTCCCATGAAAAACCAACCATCAAGTGAAAAACTCATTTAAATCGTAGGAAATATATGAAAACATGGCAGAATTAAAAATCTCATAACACAATTATTACAATTAAAAGTCTCATAATATCAAGCGGGAACAGGAATGAACTTCTTCCTGGATTGGTTATGATCATTCCATATCCATGGATTGTCCTCACTATTTAGAAGGATACTTGGGTCATTGTTCACCGTGAAGGGCGGAAATCCATCACTATTTTCATAATCTTCTGACATGCCAGTCCTGTCCTCAATTCCCACGATATTTCTTTTCCCTGGAAGAACTATGTGGCGCTTTCGCTCATTGTCTGAGACGTTGTCGGTTTTCCCTTTATTCTTCGGTTTGGTGGACATGTCTTTCACATAGAACACTTGATTCACATCCTTGGCTAAGATGAATGGATCGTCTCTGTACCTAAGATTATTGAGGTTAACTGTTGTCATTCCGTATTGATGGTCAACCGTTACCCCGCCTCCTATCTTCTTCACCCATTGGCACCAAAACAAAGGGACCTTAAAACGGGGTCCATGGTCTAATTCTCATATCTCCTCTATGCGGCCACAATATGTTTCCTTATTCCCATTTAGGTTTGTGGCATCTATGCTGACACCACTGTTATGGTTGGTGCTCCTTTTATCTTGGGCTATCATGTAAAATGTATTGCCATTTATCTTGTACCCTTTGAATGTCAGGACATTCCAAGATGGTTCCCTGCAGTTGCTCATCAATACCCTCGTCACCCTGGCATCTTTTTTGCAACCAACAGCTGAAAGTTTCCATGTGCTAACGCGTAATCCAGGCTTCAGTCCTACCCAGGGATTCAGATCATATAATGTCCTTATGTATCTCGATATACGGTTCCACCAAGCTAGAGTTTTTCAGAACTATGTAGTGCGCTTCACAGAAATAATCGTCCTCCATGCCAATATATGATTTCTTCCCTAGTGTACCCTTTCCACTTAGTTTCCCCTCATACCTTGATTTAGGAAGACCGATAGGGTTGAAGTCGGGAACAAAATCAACATAGAACTCAATGACCTCCTCTATTCGGTTGCCCTTGGCGATGCTTCCTTCTGTCCAAGCAAGGTTGTGAACATATTTCTTTAGAACTCCCATGAACCTCTCAAAGGGAACATGTTGTGTAGGAACACAGGATCGAGAATACTAATCTCTTTGACCAAGTGAACTAGGAGGTGTGTCATGATATTAAAGAAGGATGGCGGCAACACCAACTCAAAGCTGACAAGACATTGGACCACATCCTTCTGTAGCTTAGCTAGATCCATTGGATTGATTGCCTTCTGAGAAATTGCATTAAGGAATGCACATAGCTTCACCGTGGCTAATCGTACATTTTGAGGTAGAATCCCTCTCAATGCAACAGGAAGCAATTGCGTCATAAGCACGTGGCAGTCATGAGACTTTAAGTTTAGAAATCTCTTCTCTGGCACATTTATTATACCTTTTATATTCGAGGAGTAGCCAAATGGGACCTTGATGCTGCTAAGGTATTCGAACATGATTTCCTTCTCTTCTTTGCTAAGAGTGTAGCTAGCAGGACTCAAGGAATGGCGTCCATCGTCAATTGTCTTCTCTGGATGCAGGTTGTCTCATTCTTTCAAACGCTGCAGGTCCTGTCGTGCTTCTAGCGTGTTCTTAGACTTCCCATACACACCGATGAAGCCTAGCAGATTCACACAAAGATTCTTCATTAGGTGCATCACGTCGATCGCTCTATGAACCTCTAAGACACGCCAGTATGGCAGCTCCTAAAATATGGACTTCTTCCACATGGAAGCATGTCTAGTAGCATCATTTGGAATAGGTTGGCTGTAAGGTCCCTTCCCAAATACTACTTTTACATCCTTCACCATATTCAATACATCCTCGCCGCTACGATTGTCAGGCTTTGTTCGATGATCTGCCTTACCTTTAAAATGCTTGCCTTTCTTTCTTAAGGGGTGATTCGATGGAAGAAACCGACGATGGCCCATGTAAACGACCTTTCAACATTTTTTCAAGAATATACCTTTAATGTCAACGAAATAGTGCGTGCATGCATTATATCCCTTGTTTGGCTGTCCGGAAAGATTACTAAGAGCAGGCCAATCATTGATTGTAACGAACAACAAGGCTCGTAGGTCAAAGTGTTCCTATTTGTACTCACCCCACACACATACGCCTGCGCTGTTACACAAAAGTAGAAGTTCATCAACCAATGTCCTCAGGTACACATCAATGTCGTTGCCAGGTTGCTTTGGGCCTTGGATGAGCACTGGCATCATAATGAACTTTCGCTTCATGCACAACTGAAAGGTCCTAAATGGCTAGCAGGGGGTGAATAGCCTAAATAAAAACTCTACAAATCACTAGAATAAAGTGGTTAGTATAATAAATGGCATAAAGTGAGTTTTGCCTAGCTCTAGTGATTGTGTTGCAAGCCACCTATCCAACAATTCTAGTTAGTTGTAATCTCTATGTCACACAATAGCTATATCTCTAATTTGAGCTAATGATCTAGCAAGATAGCTAAACAAGCTATTTGCAAATACAAGAACTATCACTACACAAGTATATAACAAATGTAAGTACAAGAGTGATAGGGTGATATACCGATGCTGGGCAAGAGATGAAGATCAATCACTCGAAGGTGATGAGCACAATGAAATCCAATGAACCAAGGAGACGAGATGACACAAGATTTTCTCCCGAGGTTCACTTGCTTGCCGGCAAGCTACGTCCCCGTTGTGTGGACCAACACCCCATGGTTAGGTGGCTAATAGGCATTGCACACAAGCCTAGTCCAACACTTGGACACCACAAGAACCTACCGCCGAGTGAGGTAACTCAATGACACGAGCAATTTACTAGAGCTACCTTGCGGCACTCCGCTGGGGAAGGTACAATACCCCTCACAAATCCACCGGAGCCGGCCACGAACAATCTCCACCTCATGCCGGACCTCCTCCGCTACTCCAAGCCTTCTAGGTGGTGGCAACCACCAAGAGTAACAAGAAATCCCGCAGCCAACACGATCTCTAGATGCTCAAACTCAACACAAATGCACTTGGATCACTCCCAAACTCACAAGTGATGATCAACACATGAACTAGATGAGTGGGAGAGAGTGGAATATGCTCACAAGGTGTATCAACAAGATAGAGAGCCAAGAGGGCCAGCCAAGCCCATGCCATGGTCTATTTATAAACCCCTCAACACAATCCAACCATTACTCACTTTAACAGAGCAACCGGACCATCAACCGGACCGCCACTCAGGGCAGCCGGACCAATCACCCGGGGTCTGGTTGCTATCCTTTTTGAATCTGGTTGCGCCATGTGTCCAGGTGGCTGTTGGAAACACACAAAATCCAATTGGACTCACGGTCCAATTGCAACCGGACTAATCACCCTCAGTCCGGTTGCCACTCTTCAACTCACCGCATTCTGTTTCGACTAACCGGTCGATTAACCGGACCATGCACAGTAACCAACTGGACCATCGAACAGTAGAGTCCGGCTAGGTTCAGAGAGGTTCCAGGGAGCTAAATTCCAACTGGACTCGGTTCGGTTCACTCAGCCGGACTATCACCCAGTGTCCGGTTACACGTTTGAATATTCCCGCGCACATGAACACCAATCGGACCGTGACCCATTGGTCCGGTTGACAACCGGACTCAGAGTCCGGTTGTTTTCCACTGCCAGGCTTAGCAACCGGACCCAGGGACAATGGTCCGGTTGGCCCGTAACCCTAGGGTCCGGTTGGTGTTTTTCAACACCAACTTCCTTGAAAATCGTCGAATCTTTCTCTGCCACGTCATACCCACCGAGATGAACTTGCTTACCTCTCGGCCTACTCCTTCACCCCTTTAGCAAATATGCCAACTCTTAAAGTGATTCACCACCTCGTGCACGTGAGTTAGCATTTTCCAAAGCAATTTCAAAGGGTTAATAGTTAGCACACTAGGTCCTAATGCATATGCACGGAGTGAAACACCTAGTGGCACTTTGATAACCGTATTGACCATGAGATCACCCCTCTTAATAGTACGGCTATCTATCCTAAATGTGATCACACTCTCTATAGTATCTTTGTCACAAAAACCAATACCCTATTTATACCTTTGCCTTGATTTCCATAGGGTCTTTGTTTACCTCTTCCTTCCTTCTAGATGTGGAGCACTTGATCAACACTTGCTTGTGGTCTTACACCATCTCCATGGATGCCATGTAGCTCCATCACTTGGCATGTACCAATCTATCTTCATGCATAACACTTAATGGCTAAGATTAGTACACATAGGTTTCATCAATTATCCAAAACCAAACTAGGGCATTCAACAAGCATGGAGTAAGGTTGCAGATACATAGAGTAACGGGCCAAGTGCTATGATTGCTGCTTTGCTCCCCAAAAGGATTCATGTCATCCGTACTTAAAGCAAACCTTAAGTTTCTTGTGGCATCTGCAAACTCAGGGAACTCTCTATCGATTGCTCTCCACTAGGACCCATCAGCGGGCTGTCTCAACATATTGTCTACCTTATGGTGTTCTTTGTGCCATCGCAGCAACTTTGCATGATCTTTGTTTCTGAATAAATGTTTCAAGCGTGGTATTATAGGAGCATACCACATCACCTTGGCAGGGATTCTCTTTGTGGGAAGTTGTCCGTCGCCCTCAACATCACCAGGGTCATTTCGCCTAATCTTATACCGTGATGGATGGCATACCGGACATTCATCCAAATTCTCATACTCCTTGCCGCAGTAGAGGATGCAGTCATTATGACACGCATGTATCTTCTGGATTTCTAATTCCAGAGGGCAAAGGACCTATTTTGCTTCGTATGTAGTGGCAGGCAATTCGTTATCCTTCGGAAGCATCCTCTTCTGGATAGATAGTAACTCCCCAAATCCCTTGTCTGATAAACCATTCTTTGCCTTCCATTGCAACAATTCCAGTACGGTACCCAACTTTTTCTGCCCCTCACAAGTCAGATAAAGCAACTTCTTGTGATCCTCTATTATGCGCTCAAAGTTGATCTTCTCCCTTTCACTATCGCATCCTCTCTTTCCATCAAGGATGGCCTGACCAAGCTCATCATCATCAGGCTCATCTTCTGCCTGTACCTCTTCTTCAGCTTCTCCCATTGCAGTATCACCAAAGGCATCATAACACCGCGTTCTCCATGCTTAGTCCAACAAATATAGTTTGGCATGAAACCCGACCGAAATAGGTGTTTGTGAAGCACCTTTGAGCAAGAATAATCCTTCTCATTCTTCCATAGGACACATGGGCAGCAAATGAAACCATTCTGCATGTTTGCCTTGGCCATATTTATGAAATCATGCACACCCATAATGAACTCTAGTGAGCAGCGGTTAGCGTTGTACATCCATTGCCTGTTCATCTGCACTCCATGACATACACCACATCAAAAAAGATCCAAGATATACATCAATCAACATGATTATACTCTAAAACATGAATTTAGTGAAGCCTACATACAATAATGTACACAATCCCAAGTAGCACTAGACAAACTAAACCTACAATTCACTTCAGCAAAAAAGGATTTCACGACCAATTCCAACTAAATAGATAGATCATCGATCGGCTTCTTCTACTGGCTCACTACCTCATCATCCATACTTTCACTGTCAACAGCCTCCTTAACAACCCGCTTGTTCTCCAGGCACACTGCCTCATCATCTTCCACACCTACACTCTCATCGGCCGCCTTAGCCGCCTGCTTAGCAAGATACTCTTTGACATGGGATTCATAGTTTTCCTCCTAATACCAACCACTACATGAACTAGTGCCATCCCACTGAAATTACAACAACAAATGAGAAGGAAGTTAATCAAAATCATCACAAAAATTGGCTACAAACCATAAACAAGCACAACCCAGAAAAACAACTCACATTGCGAACCGAACAAATGTAGAAGATACGACCCTTGTTGGGACCCTCTTTCTTCACTCAGTACTCCAATACAATCTTCTTGTTACACTTGCCACACGTAATGCGAGGGAGGTCCGGCCTCAGTCGATTATGAACTCCATGCGAGCCCAAGGAACCCGAAGCGGTCGCCATCTACTCACTATACTTATTTTCATCAACTACTATAAATTTCTCATTTTCTAAGCCATGAAATTGAAATAAGGTATATATATCAATCCTAAATTTTTCTCTATTATAAGCCATGTATACTAGCAATGAAAGGTTCATTCTAGCTAGTTTTGATGCAAGTGATTTTAAGCTATCAAGTGATTTTAAGCACAAATGGTGTACAAATCAAGAAATATCCACCATTATTTTCCATTCTAAAAACCACAAATTTCCCTATTCTACAGCACGAAATGGAAATGCTAGTGATGAAACATGAGAGAAGTTGGTAACCTTTAGAACCGAAGAATGGATCTAGGAGTCGAATAAATCGGAGATGGCCATCGGAGATGCGAGCAGCAGAGGAGGCGATGAGCAAGAACAGAGAGCTACAAATGGCTCGGTCTGGGGAGGAAGAAAAGATGGTATATATCCTAGAACCATTAATCCCGGTTTGTGGTTCCAACCCGGACTACAAGTCCACTATATGCCCCGATTAGTGCCACAAACCGGGATTAAAGGTTTAGTATTGGCTAGCAACTACAACCGGGACTAGAGATTGACCTTTAGTCCCAGTTGGATCAATAAACCAGGACAAAAGGTCCCCCTCCTGCAAAAGCTACAGCTGTAGCCATTGGGCAGGGGGATTTAGTCCCGATTTGTGGATCCAACCGAAGCTCTGAACCAAAAGTCTGTTCTCTAGTAGTGCACCAGCCCTTTTGGAAACCCATGTTAAGATTTTGTCTTTAATTAATGTATTTATTCCGGATAAGTGGTTGCCATACTCTATCTTCATTACACAACTTAAACAACCACTTATTCTATAAACACTTATTTTGAATGTCTACATTTTGAATACCCGAGCCTCCGGGCTCTTTGGATTCACAAATGATGGACCACTTTGCGGGTCTATATTTATTTTTATGTTAATCATACTACCAGAAAAACCTTGATCTATAGTACTCTATTTTCTTTAGCACTCCTTTGGGGATCTTAAAAAATATAGTATAAACATAGGTAAACTGGACGAATTAATTAATATTAATCTACCACGCTATGAAAGCATATTTCTTTGCCAACTATACAACCTCTTTTCTATCCTTTCTTCAACTATTTTTGAGTCATTGTTGTTATTCTTTGCATTGGTATCCCTAGGTAATGGAAGGGGTATGTTTCTAATTTGCCGCCAAATAATTGTGAATATTGCATCTCACAATGATTAGCTTGCCTAAAACAGAAGATTTCACTTTTATGGAAGTTTATTTTTAGACCCGATGATTGCTCAAAAGTGCTTAAAAGCAACTTCATATTCATTGCTTGTTCAATATCATGGTCTAAAAACAATACCATGTCACCTGCATATCATAAGATAGAACATCCATCTTCCACTAAATGTGGTACGACCTCTTTCACATATCCACCACAATGTTAAATCGGGGGCAACAAATCACTTTGTCTTAAGCCTTCTTTTGTTTGAAAAATATGGACCAATCTAGTCATTCACTTTCATGCCTACATTTCCACCCTGGGCAAAAGTTTGAACCAAGCTACCAAGCTACACCAGGTTCACTAAAAACTTCGCCTCCTATGATGTTTCATTTAGATCATAATACATTAAATTTTTGTCATAGGTCAATGTTTGTGACGTTTACGTGATGAAAATACACACATCACCTATCATGCGTTGTTCACAATGCTCTGTGACAAAAACATGTTTTTGCGTCACTAGTCAGTTACATTATTTGTTTTGTCATAGAGATTTATAACATTCTTTTTTTTGTCACAAATACTTAGACCATGCCATGTAGGATAAAAACATCACAAATATTGACATTGCGCTAGCATCGCTGTAACACCCTAGGTGTTAAGCATGCATCTCACATTGCATAAACATGTGCATGATCATCATCCATGCATTGGTCACCATGATCACATGTGGTTTTGTTTTGGTTAAGTGTGAAAGTGCTATTCAACTTGTTCTTTATGCTTTTTTTACTATGGGTCATAGTGAACAATGTTGACAAAGGTGTCCTTTAGCTATTAAACTTGTCTAGGATCACTTAGGATACAATTTGGAGCAATGTTCATGTTGGTCATTTGGCCTAATTAAGTTCCTAAGTGAGGTTTGACTAGAAACTCACCCTAGAACACTTTTCTTTAACTGAGTAAAAACGTTGACTTAGATTGTTTGCATGTTGATGCACCCTAAATAAAAGCTGTAGTAAATTTTATAAGGAACAAACTTTATTTTGGGGCCAAGTCATGAAAATGTGTTAAACATGGTCAAAAGTGCCCACAAGATAAAAAATAGTGTTGTTTTGAAGTTTGAAATTTTTCCTAAGTCTAAATGTGTTTCCAGTTTGAATGTACCCATGTTTGGAGCTTCGTAGTTTCAATTCTAGTGAGAATTAGAACAACTTCAGTAAATCAAAGTTGTAGATCTTATGTAGCTCTACAAGTTGTATTAGTGAAGTTTTTGCTAATAACGAACGGTTTAGGAGATAATCACTGTCGAAATCGTGCTGTCAGTCGGACTGACGACGCTCGACGTCGCGCTGACGCCGTCAGCAGTGGCCGACCGGCCTCAGGCCGCACGCGCCACGTGGTGGCCGTACACCAGTGCTGGCCCGGCCGCGGCAGTCTGGATGTGGAGAGCGACGCCGCACGCTCATTCCCGCTCTCATTGGTGCTCTCCCTCTCGCCGTTTACTACGGACACTGAACGCCACCGCGTGCTGCCGCGCGTTCACCGGCGAAAATCTCCACACACACTCCACCATTTCCAAATCCACCGCGCCAGTAGCTCCGCCATGATCTTCTTGAGCTTCTAGACTTGCTTGCAGCCCGCGAGAGCATCGGGTAAGGCCCTCGGGCACTGTCGCTGTGCCATCGTCGCCGGAGTGCCGCCGAGCTCCGCGCACACATGGCTGGCTCTCTCCGTTCATCCTCTTTCCCATCCGTTTGATGTTTCTTACTCAGGATACGTAGATGGTGAAAAGCTAGATGGTTCGGTCGATTAGGGTTCGGTTACATCAGAACAGGGTCACCGTCGACGTGCTCCGCGCCACCGTGCTGCCATGCACGTGGCTAGAACTCATCACCGAGGTAATGTAGGGCTAGGGTTAGCTTGTTAGGTCCGCTAGGGTACCAGGAAGCTAATGCTCACCTTTCGTTTGGGTTGCCATGGTCGGAAACGACCGGCACGCTATCGAGCCACGCCGCGTGCCGCCATTGCCGCCGCCGCCGTAGCTCACCACCATTCCAGCCCCAACCACTTAGCTCAATCGACACGTCTCGTCAAGGGGAACACATAGGTATAGCCCGTTACGCCGGAGACCTCGCCGACGGCGATCTCTCACCGGTAAGCGTCGCACGCGCGCACTGTCCCTATGACAGGTGGGGTCATTTGACCCTGGGGCCCGCGTGTCAGCCACTCAGTCGCCTTCTCTAGTGTGGATTCAGGTGTACTTAGCATTTTTTATCCGGTTTTGTTTTCCAAAATTGATTTTCAGTTTTTGTTAAAAAGCTTTAAAAATTTGTATCTGGAGAAATAATGATCCAAATGAGGAGAAACTAGTTTTGTTGTGTTTGTCTTGAAGAATACTACCTATGAAAAATATGAACTAGGGTTTTTATTACTTTTTCATGTCCTGTTTTAATTAATTTGTTTAAATCCAGTAAACTTGAAAATTGTATAACTAAATATTGGGAGATGGTAAAAATATGATTCCAATTTTGTTGAGTTGGTCTTGTTGTGTAAAATCTGAAAAAAATATATTTGTGGTAGTAAATACGGAAAATATTGCTTTTGTGGATTAAAGTTGTTATTTGCTGATTTCTTATAAAAATTAGTGTGGCAAAAATATGAGATATCTGACTATGAATATTTTTGTGTGATAATCTTATGTTTAGAAGCACCTAAGAAAAATATGTAATCTATTGTTTGATACTTTTCACTGTATTAAGCATTTTTAAGTGAATATAAACCTGTTATCTTGTCATTTTTGTGTAGGATGTTGTACTGCTTGAAATGCTCTAAAAATTTTGCAAAGTACTATTGATAGGGATAGCATGCTACTGTAATTTTTGTGGATTTTTCCGAGCCCTAGAAATAGTACCTTCAGTTCTGTTCTTATTGTTTAGTTTAAAAAGAAAAGGGTTAAGAAATGCATTAGGGCTTAGCCATTTACCTTTTTGGTGTGATTATAAAAAGTGTAATCTATTTTTGGACTTGTGGGGCTCCTCCTCCTACATGACGGGTTTGGGTTCCTGCAGATGCAGCTTCCCCGAGACCATCTGCAACAAAGTCTAGGGTGCCAAAGAAGATCCTATCGTCCAGGTGGAACTTGTTGCTTTCGTCAAAATTGAAGACGATCCCTATTTGAAAAGCTAGAAAACAGATCTATGCACAAAGGCCCTTACCTGGCACACCAACTATAGGAATTATATGCTCCGGCAATACAGATCATCAAATCACCCATAGGAAATCAGCCGGGTAGCGCAAGGGACACTGATTTATACTGGTTTAGGTATGGGGTACCCTATGTCTAGCGGAGAATAGCTCTTTATCTCGTATGCTTGGTGTTTATTGGGGCGCTGATAGCTATGAGTCTAATTGTGTAACACCCCAAGGTCCACAAACACCCCGAGGTGCTACTAAAACTACACTTCTAACAATCTGGTATAAAATTTCAACAGCATCTCCTTTGAAAATTGCATAAACGAGGAAGCAGCAGAGTATAAACAGATATCATGATATAAAAAAACTAGACATTATTAATCTGCTAGCAGAGGGAAGATAACCATAACGACATGAACTGAATTAACCAGTGCACACTACTAGATAAAAAACATCCTTTGACAAGAAGTTTCTAATTAAATCATGGCTGCGACTGGGCAGCGTTATTATGAGAGTGAAGGTGGACGTGCTGCTACTTTCCCATTCCCAACATGAATCAGGTACCTGCATTGAGTAATGCAAGAGTGAGATGACACATCTCAGCAAGTAAAATAATATCAAATTGTTTAACCACATAAGAACATTGTTTTACCACCACTTGATTTCACAACCCTCTTCTTATTATGAAGCTGCAGTACGAATACAACGTACAACACACCAAGCTACCACACCTCACAGGTAGAAACCACAATAGTGACATACCAATGTCACCCTTCATATATACCTCATGAGTGCAAATGACTGCAAATGCAAGTATGACTTCTGCCTTCATACCTCTAAGGATATGAAGCCGCATCGTACCCCTCCTCGGGCAATGTACGATGCTAAGTGTACCGGTACGGTCGGACCATAAGATCACGACATAACTTCAAAATGCAAGATGAATGATGCAATGTGCATGACATGCCAACAACACTTCCCTTCATATAACATGCTTCAAATAGATACTTCAACTTCGTCAAAATGTGAGTCAACCACATATGCCATTCTCAAATCATGATCATCAACATTATTAGATAGTTAAGCATTAATACTTTCGATCAAATAAAACCTCATCATAGACTTCAATGATTAACACATTCAATACTTATGAATACTCAATGACAGAGAATAAGATACAACTCAAACAATAGCAACCACCACTGCATTTTACTTGCCTTTGCCGGGAATTCGAAATGGTACTAGGTACGATCCGGAGCCCCACCACCTGTTGTGGGCATAAAACTTAGTACAAACATTCACATAGCCTTTGCTAATAATCAACACCGCTCCTACGCCCAAACCCCAACACTGACGTGAACAACCACTCCTCCCTACCACCCGCCAAACAGCAGCAGCGCTGCTTGTTAATTTTGTATCTTTAAAATTATTACAACAATCCTATCAAACAAAATATCTGTAAGCATCTACACAAAATACTCTACAACTTCGGTATTCGATGGATAATTAAATTTTGCCATCTATAAGTTCTAAAACATCCAACAAGATAGCTGACTGAATCTGTTTCAGACAGCAGCATAGTTAACTTCAAAATTCGATATCTCCCAAACTACTCAACCAAAAATTATGAAATGTTTCTGGCAGTAAGGAATTTTATCCCTCTACAAAAGTCTCCTTAGTAGGAAGAGCCAATTCGGCCATTTACTAGATGAAACCCACCAGTGAACAGACCTGCTCAGTTTTGCCAGGCAAACAGGTACAGCCACTGTAAAACAAGCATAACTGGAGTTTCAAAATTCATATGAATACACTCTTTATCAATCTGGAAAGCTTATGAAGTTATCTACAACTTCTCTCACTAACCCAAAGTCTAATTCTGTCGATAGAATTGCTTAAATCCTAGGAGAACAGATTCTGCACAGAATTACGAGGCTGAAAAACTGCTATAATCAAATTGCAATTACTCTCTGATCTGATGTCCGATTGAGGTGTTCTTTGCGGGCATGGAAAGATCTACAAATTATCTACAACTCATAGATAGACTTTTTATTTTTTAAGGCCATTAAGACCACGGAAAACTGGCACGAACAGAAACTATCGAATCTGCCCCTCTGCAGAAACTAATTCTGAGATCCAAAAATCTAACCCCCACCTCTAAACCAACGAAAATTGCAGCACAAACCAAAAGGAAAACAAGATCTCCTTGAATTCTTCCTTTCCTAATTCCTCCTTTCTTCTTCCTCCCACCAATTCTCCAAATAGAGGCTTGCACCAACACAATGGAGATCCAAGAGAGGAGAGGTGGCTGCACCTTGGGGAGGAGGAGATGGAGGGGGGGGCGGCTAGGGTTGGGTGTGATGGGGGGGGGGCGGCTGCTGCAAGGGACAAGGAAGAAGAGAGGGAGGGGGGCGGCGGCCACTAGGGGGTGGGGAGAGTGAGAGAGAGAGAGAGGGGGGCGGCTAGGGTTAGAGAGGAGAGGGGCCTCCCGTCCATCGGATGCGATCCGACGGCCCAAAACTCACTCTCTCAACAGAGCCCCCAACCCCAGCGAAAAGAATGCCAGAAAAAAGATCTACTGTTTCTCAGAGGTAAGTGCCTCCTATAACCCCAAACCCCAATGGCACAGAACACGAAGATGAGAGAAAAGAAATTTAACTTCTTTTCAGAAAATTGGGTATCACACTCTACCCCCCTTAAAAAGAATTCGACCTCGAATTCCAACGCTTCTATCGGAACGACAAAAGAGAGATTAATGAATCAATAAAACTCACCCAAAACAAAAAGTTCGGGATATTTCTGCCGCATCAGCTCCTCGAGTTCCCAAGTAGCCTCGCGCTCAGACTGATTAGTCCACAAGACCTTAACATACTTAATTGATCTCTTCCTCATAACACGCTCCAAGGACTCCAAGATACGCACCGGACGACACTCCAGAGTCAGATCCTGCTGCACAGCAATTGGTTCCATCTTGATCTGATGGTCCGGATCCCGCAAGAACTTCCTCAACATAGAGACATGAAATACCGGGTGTACCCCTGCCATGGAATCCGGCAATTGCAAGCGATAAGCCAAGCTGCCCACCCGGGCCAAGATAGTGAACGGTCCAATGTATCTCGGGCTAAGCTTCCCGGAGACACCGAACCGAACAACTCCTTTAATAGGTGATACCCTGAGAAGGACTTGGTCACCCACTGCAAATTCCAAGTCTCGCCTCCTCACATCAGCATAACTCTTCTGACGGCTCTGAGCGGCCAAAATATTCTGACGAATTTCCTGAACCTTCTCAGAAGTCTGCTGAACCCAATCAGGACCAACCAGAGATCTCTCCCCCAAGGTCTCCCAGCACAGAGGGGAGATACACCGCCTGCCATATAAGGCCTCAAATGGTGCCATCTTGATGCTAGCCTGGTAGCTGTTGTTATAAGCGAACTCGGCCAACGCGAGATGATCCTCCCAGCTACCCTTCCAAGCTAGAACACAAGCACGCAACATATCTTCCAAGGTTTGGATAGTTCGCTCTGACTGGCCATCAGTCTGAGGGTGAAAAGCGACACTAAGCGAGAGCTTGGTACCCAATGCACTGTGAAGACTCTCCCAGAATTTTGATACAAATTTGGAGTCTCGATCAGAAACAATGGACTTAGGCACCCCGTGAAGCCTGATTACTTCCTTCATATACAAGGGAACCAACTCTGAAGTTGAATTTGTGGTCTTCATGGGAATAAAGTGCGCAGACTTGGTCAAGCGATCCACTAACACCCATATAGCATCCCTGCTCAAGGAGAACGAGGTAAGCCCACCACAAAATCCATGGTGATATGCTCCCACTTCCACTCTGGAATTTCCAATGGCTTCAGCAAACCTACAGGCCTCTTATGCTCGGCCTTCACGCGCTGACATACTTCACAGGCAGCCACATACTTAGAAACGTCAACCTTCATCCGCTTCCACCAAAAGTTTTGCTTCAAATCTCTGTACATTTTGGTTTCGCCAGGGTGAACGGTGTAAGGCATTTTATGAGCTTCTCTCAAGATATCCATCTTCACCTCTGATTTCTGAGGCACACAAAGGCGGCCCCTGAAACGAACCAAATCATTCTCATCAATGGTGAACAACCGGGGTCTACCATCGCCAACCCTCTTTCGAGCTTCCTGCAACAAACGATCCTGCTGCTGAGCCGCACGCACCCTCTCCATGAGGGAGGATTGAATAAGCATCCGAGTCTCCTCACTAGCGGTGCCGACATAGCACAAAGCGATCCCCAAACGGTCCAGATCTGCGATCAAAGGCATGGCCACCTTTGGAACCCCGGACCTGCTAAGGGCATCAGCCACCACATTTGCCTTCCCCGGGTGATAATGAATGGACAAATCATAATCTTTTATCAATTCGAGCCACCGACGCTGCCTCAAATTCAGCTCCTTCTGAGTGAAAATATACTTGAGACTTTTATGATCGGTGTAAATGTCACAAGACTCGCCATAAAGATAATGCCTCCACGATTTTAGAGCAAAGACCACTGCGGCCAACTCGAGATCATGCGTTGGATAATTCCCCTCATGCTTCCTCAACTGCCTTGAGCCATAAGCAATCACTCTGCCTTCCTGCATCAACACACAGCCAAGACCAATTCGAGAAGCATCCGCAAAAACTGTGAAACGTTTACCACTCTCAGGCAAAGCTAGAATAGGAGCGTTCACCAACTTGTTCTTCAATGTCTGATAACTGACCTCGCAATCGCTGGACCAGACGAAAAGAACACCCTTTCCCAAGAGTCTGGTCAAAGGCTTAGCAATGCTGGAAAAATTTGGTACGAAACGCCGATAATATCCGGCAAGCCCCAAGAAACTTCGGATTTCAGAGACACTAGAGGGTCTCTTCCACTCCACCACAGCAGCGACATTCTTGGGATCAACTGCAATGCCCTGTTGATTAATCACATGACCCAAGAAAGCCACTTCCGACAGCCAAAAGGCACACTTCTTCAATTTGCCAAAAAACTGATTCTTCCTAAGAGCACCCAGAACGAGACGGAGATGCCGCTCATGCTCTTCCTCTGTTTTTGAATAAATCAGAATATCATCTAGAAACTGAGAGCACCGAGAGGGGGGGGGGTGAATAGGTGATCCTGTAAAACTTAAACTTATAGCCACAAAAACTTGTTAAGTGTTAGCACAATTATTGCCAAGTGGCTAGAGAGGAGTCTCAACAAAACACAGTACCACAAGAGATCAAACACAGAGATGACACAGTGGTTTATCCCGTGGTTCGGCCAAGACCAACGCTTGCCTACTCCACGTTGTGGCGTCCCAACGGACGAGGGTTGCAATCAACCCCTCTCAAGTGGTCCAAAGACCCACTTGAATACCATGGTGTTTTGCTTGCTTTTTCTCAATCCCGTTTGCGAGGAATCTCCACAACTTGGAGCCTCTCGCCCTTACAATTGAAGTTCACAAAGAAACACAGAGCAAGGGGGGAATGAGCAACGCACACAAGACTTCAAATGATCAGAGCAACAACACGCACACAAGCAGCAACAAGAGCTCGCAACACAACTCAAAGAGTACACAACTCCACAAGAGCTCTATATGCTATCACAATGAAATGAATGCGCGAGATCGATGTCTTGGTGCTTAGGAATGTTGTAGGAATGCTTGGTGTTCTCCTCCATGCGCCTAGGGGTCCCTTTTATAGCCCCAAGGCAGCTAGGAGCCGTTGAGAGCAAATCTGGAAGGCCATCCTTGCCTTCTGTCTCGTGGCGCACCGGACAGTCCGGTGCACACCGGACACTGTCCGGTGCCCGATTCCTTTCCTTAAATGGCGAAGCCGACCGTTGGCAGACTTGGAGCCGTTGGCGCACCGGACATGTCCGGTGCACACCGGACAGTCCGGTGCCCCCATCTAGCCGTTGGCTCGGCCACGTGTCGCGCGCGGATCGCGCGGCCGACCGTTGGCCCGGCCGACCGTTGGCTCATCGGACAGTCCGGTGCACACCGGACAGTCCGGTGAATTTTAGCCGTACGCCGTCGGCAAATTCCCGAGAGTGGCTTCTTCGCCTGAGGCGACCTGGCGCACCGGACACTGTCCGGTGCACCACCGGACAGTCCGGTGCCCCAGACCGAAACAGCCTTTTGGCTGTACACAGCCAACTCTCCTCTTTTCTTCTTCTTCCTGTTTCTAACACTTAGACAAGAATATTAGTACACAAAACCAATGTACTAAGACTTAGAAACATACCTTTACTTGTGATTTGCACTTTGTTCATCCATGGGCATAGATTCACATTTAAGCACTTGTGTTTGCACTCAATCACCAAAATACTTAGAAATGGCCCAAGGGCACATTTCCCTTTCAATCTCCCCCTTTTTGGTGATTTATGCCAACACAACATAAAGCAACAAGAACAAGTGCAAAATCACTTCAAATAAAAATAACTTTGAGTTTTATTCAATTTTGGCATATATGGATCATCCTTTGCCACCACTTGGTTTGTTTTTGCAAATCAAACTCAAATCTCTATCTCTACGTCAAACACACATGTTGAAGCATAAAGAGAGTCATTCCAAAAGAGATTGATCAAAGATTTCAAAAACTCCCCCTTTTTCCCATAATCAACATTTCTCCCCACAAGAAACCAACTTTTGACAAAAGAGACAATGCAAGAGTTTTGACAAACCAAAAGCTCTATTCTACTATTTTCAAAGTTTCTCAAGTGGTAGCTGATCCATCTATTGTTTTGGCCTTTATTTTCTCCCCCTTTGGCATCAAGCACCAAAACGAGATCAATATTGGCCATTTTAACCCCATTGCCTCACCAAAATCTTCAATTAAGAGCAAATAGGCAATTAGAAGTTAAAGATGAACTTGGAATAAGTTACCCTCTCATCGGAGTGCAGTGGAAGTCTTTCATGGTCCAAGTCCACCTTTTCCCTTTCAAACCAACTCAAGCACATGGTTAGTCTCAAAGGGTCAAGTTGTAACACATCTCCCCCTAAACATGTGCATCACTTTGCAACGGACTTGTGAGGTCTAGGGAGTGTTTGTACAACTTGAGCACCATAACTAAGCAACAAAATGCATAAGGAACAAGATCAAAGGCATAAACACATGTATGCTATAAATCAATCCAAGTTCCGCGAATCTAAGACATTTAGCTCACTACGCAGCCTGCAAAAGGTCTTCTCATCTAGAGGCTTGGTAAAGATATCGGCTAGCTGGTTCTCGGTGCTAACATGAAACACTTCGATATCTCCCTTTTGCTGGTGATCTCTCAAAAAGTGATGCCGGATGTCTATGTGCTTTGTGCGGCTGTGTTCAACAGGATTTTCCGCCATGCGGATAGCACTCTCATTATCACATAGGAGTGGGACTTTGCTCAGATTGTAGCCAAAGTCCCGGAGGGTTTGCCTCATCCAAAGTAGTTGCGCGCAACACTGTCCTGCGGCAACATACTCGGCCTCAGCGGTGGATAGGGCAACGGAAGTTTGTTTCTTAGAGTTCCACGACACCAGGGACCTTCCTAAGAATTGGCACGTCCCTGATGTACTCTTCCTATCAACCTTACATCCAGCATAGTCGGAATCTGAGTATCCAACCAAGTCAAAGGTAGACCCCTTTGGATACCAGAGCCCGAAGCAAGGCGTAGCGACCAAATATCTAAGAATTCGCTTCACCGCCACTAAGTGACACTCCTTAGGATCGGATTGAAATCTAGCACACATGCATACGCTAAGCATAATATCCGGTCTACTAGCATATAAATAAAGTAAAGACCCTATCATTGACCGGTATGCTTTTTGATCAACGGACTTACCTCCTTTGTTGAGGTCGGTGTGTCCGTCGGTCCCCATCGGAGTCTTTGCGGGCTTGGCGTCCTTCATCCCAAACCGCTTCAGCAAATCTTGCGTGTACTTCGTTTGGGAGATGAAGGTACCGTCCTTGAGTTGCTTCACTTGGAACCCAAGGAAGTAGTTCAACTCACCCATCATCGACATCTCGAATTTCTGCGTCATCACCCTGCTAAACTCTTCACAAGACTTTTGGTTAGTAGAACCAAATATTATGTCATCGACATAAATTTGGCATACAAACAAATCACCATCACATGTCTTTGTAAAAAGAGTTGGATCGGCTTTTCCAACCTTGAAAGCATTAACAATTAGAAAGTCTCTAAGGCATTCATACCATGCTCTTGGGGCTTGCTTAAGTCCATAGAGCGCCTTAGAGAGCTTACACACGTGGTCGGGAAACCATTCATCCTCGAAGCCAGGGGGTTGCTCCACGTACACCTCCTCCTTGATTGGCCCATTGAGGAAAGCGCTCTTCACATCCATTTGGTACAGCCTGAAAGAGTGGTGAGCGGCATATGCTAGCAAAATACGAATGGACTCTAGCCTAGCCACAGGAGCAAAAGTCTCCTCAAAGTCCAAACCTGCGACTTGGGCATAACCTTTTGCCACAAGTCGAGCCTTGTTCCTCGTCACCACTCCGTGCTCGTCCTGTTTGTTGCGGAACACCCACTTGGTTCCCACAACATTTTGCTTGGGACGAGGCACCAGTGTCCAAACTTCATTGCGCTTGAAGTTGTTTAGCTCCTCCTGCATGGCCAACACCCAGTCCGGATCTAGCAAGGCCTCTTCTACCCTGAAAGGCTCAATAGAAGAGACAAAGGAGTAATGCTCACAAAAATTAACTAATCGAGATCGAGTAGTTACTCCCTTGCTAATGTCACCCAGAATTTGGTCGACGGGATGATCCCTTTGAATCATCGCTCGAACTTGGGTTGGAGGTGCCGGTTGCGCTTCTTCCTCCATTACTTGATCACCTTGTGCTCCCCCATGATCATGCGCCTCCACTTGAGGTACCTGTTCGTCATCTTGGGTTGGGGGATGCACCATAGTTGAGGAAGAAGGTTGATCTTGCTCCAATTGTTCCTGTGGTCGCACATCACCAATCGCCATGGTGCGCATAGCGGCCGTTGGAACGTCTTCTTCATCTATACCATCAAGATCAACAACTTGCTTTCTTGGAGAGCCATTAGTCTCATCAAATACCACGTCGCTAGAGACTTCAACCAAACCCGATGATTTGTTGAAGACTCTATACGCCTTTGTATTTGAGTCATAACCTAATAAAAACCCTTCTACTGCTTTGGGAGCAAATTTAGAATTTCTACCTTTCTTCACCAGAATGTAGCACTTGCTCCCAAATACACGAAAGTAAGATAAATTGGGTTTGTTACCGGTTAGAAGCTCATACGACGTCTTCTTGAGGAGGCGATGAAGGTAGACCCTGTTGATGGCGTGGCAAGCCGTGTTCACGGCTTCCGTCCAAAAGCACTCGGGGGTCTTGAATTCTCCTAGCATCGTCCTCGCCATGTCGATGAGCGTCCTGTTCTTCCTCTCTACTACACCATTTTGCTGTGGTGTGTAGGGAGCGGAGAACTCATGCTTGATCCCTTCTTCTTCAAGGAACCCCTCCACTTGAAGGTTCTTGAATTCGGACCCGTTGTCGCTCCTTATCTTCTTCACCTTGAGCTCAAACTCATTTTGAGCTCTCCTGAGGAAGCGCTTGAGGGTCCCTTGGGTTTCAGACTTATCCTGCAAAAAGAACACCCAAGTGAAGCGGGAAAAGTCATCAACAATAACTAGACCATACTTACTTCCTCCTATGCTCAGATAGGCGACGGGTCCGAAGAGGTCCATATGCAGCATCTCCAAGGGTCTTGATGTCGTCATCACATTTTTGGTGTGATGAGAGCCTCCCACCTGTTTCCCTGCTTGACAAGCTGCACAAGGTCTATATTTTTCGAAATGAACATTGGTTAGACCTAACACGTTTTCTCCCTTTAGAAGCTTGTGGAGGTTCTTCATCCCCACATGTGCTAAGCGGCGATGCCACAACCAGCTCATGCAAGTCTTAGCCATTAAGCATGCATCTAGACCGGCCTCTTCTTTTGCAAAATCAACTAAGTAAAGTTTGCCGTCTAGTACACCCTTAAAAGCTAGTGAACCATCACATCTTCTAAAGACAGACACGTCTACATTTGTGAAAAGACAATTATATCCCATATTGCATAGTTGACTAACAGATAGCAAATTGTAACCAAGGGACTCAACTAAAAACACATTAGAAATTGAGTGCTCATTTGAGATTGCAATTTTACCTAGCCCTTTTACCTTGCCTTGATTCCCATCACCGAATATAATTGAATCTTGGGAATCTTTATTTTTGACGTAGGAGGTGAACATCTTCTTCTCCCCCGTCATATGGTTTGTGCATCCGCTGTCGATAATCCAGCTTGAACCCCCGGATGCATAAACCTGCAAGGCAAATTTAGGCTTGGGTCTTAGGTACCCAACTCATGTTGGGTCCTACAAGGTTAGCACATATATCCTTAGGGACCCAAATGCAAGTTTTATCTCCCTTGCATCTTGCCCCTAACTTCCTAGCAATTACCTTCTTACCCTTTCTACAAATAGCAAAGGGAGCATTGCAAGCATAATAAATGGTAGAAGGTTTGTTCACAACTTTTCTAGGAACATGAGCAAAATTTCTCCTAGGCGTATGCACAACATTTCTCCTACACATATCTCTATCATGCTTATAGGAAGAACTAGAAGCAAACATGGCATGAGAATCATAGACATGTGAATCAAAATCATTATTAGTATTTCTAGCATGTCTCCTATCATGGTACAAGAAAGCATGGTTCCTTTTAGCACTACTAGCCATAGGAGCCTTCCCTTTTTCCTTGGCGGAGATGGGAGCCTTATGGCTTGTTAAGTTCTTGGCCTCTCTCTTGAAGCCAAGACCATCCTTAATTGAGGGGTGTCTACCAACCGTGTAGGCATCCCTTGCAAATTTTAGTTTCTCAAAATCACTTTTGCTAGTCTTAAGTTGGGCATTAAGACTAGCTATCTCTTCATTCAATTTAGAAATGCAAGCTAGGTGTTCACTACAAGCATCAACATTAAAATCTTTACACCTAATGCAAATCGTAACATGTTCTACACAAGAATTAGATTTACTGGCTACTTCTAGTTTGACATTTAAGTCATCATTAACACTCTTTAAAGTAGCAATGGTTTCATGACAAGAAGATAGTTCACTAGAAAGCACTTCATTTCTTTTAACTTCTAAAGCATAAGATTTTTGTGCCTCTACAAATTTGTCATGCTCTTCATACAAAAGGTCCTCTTGTTTTTCTAAGAGTCTATCTTTTTCATTCAAGGCATCAATCAATTCATTAATTTTATCTACTTTAGTTCTATCCAATCCCTTGAACAAACTAGAGTAATCTATTTCATCATCACTAGATTCATCATCACTGGAAGAATCATAAGTGACATTGTTTTGATTACATACCTTCTTCTCCCTTGCCATAAGGCATGTGTGACGCTCGTTGGGGAAGAGGGATGACTTGTTGAAGGCAGTGGCGGCGAGTCCTTCATTGTCGGAGTCGGAGGAGGAGCAATCCGAATCCCACTCCTTTCCGATATGTGCCTCGCCCCTGGCCTTCTTGTAATGCTTCTTCTTTTCCCTCTTGCTCCCGTGTTCCTGGTCACTATCATTGTCAGGACAGTTAGCAATAAAATGACCAAACTTACCGCATTTGAAGCATGATCGCTTTCCCTTGGTCTTGGTCTTGCTTGGCTGTCCCTTGCGACCCTTTAGTGCCGTCTTGAATCTTTTGATGATGAGGGCCATCTCTTCATCATTAAGACCGGCCGCCTCAATTTGCGCCACCTTGCTGGGTAGCACTTCCTTGCTCCTTGTTGCCTTGAGAGCAATGGGTTGAGGCTCATGGATTGGGCCATTCAACGCGTCGTCCACGTACCTCGCCTCCTTGATCATCATTCGCCCGCTTACAAATTTTCCAAGAATTTCTTCGGGCGACATCTTGATGTACCTAGGATTTTCACGAATATTGTTCACCAAGTGAGGATCAAGAACGGTAAATGACCTTAGCATTAGGCGGACGACGTCGTGATCCGTCCATCGCGTGCTTCCGTAGCTCCTTATTTTGTTGATAAGGATCTTGAGCCGGTTGTATGTTTGTGTCGGCTCCTCGCCCCTTATCATCGCGAATCGTCCGAGCTCGCCCTCCACCAACTCCATTTTGGTGAGTAAGGTGACATCATTCCCCTCATGAGAGATCTTGAGGGTGTCCCAAATCTGCTTGGCATTGTCCAAGCCGCTCACCTTGTGATACTCGTCCCTGCACAAAGAGGCTAGCAACACAGTAGTACCTTGTGCGTTTTTATGGATCTGTTCATTAATAAATGAAGGGCTATCCGAGCTATCAAATTTCATTCCACTTTCCACAATCTCCCAAATGCTTGGATGGAGAGAAAATAGGTGAGTACGCATTTTGTGGCTCCAAAATCCGTAGTCCTCTCCATCAAAGTGAGGGGGCTTGCCAAGTGGAATGGGTAATAAATGAGCATTTGCACTATGAGTAATACGAGAGTAGTCAAAAGAAAAGTTCGAATTGACCGGTTTCCTTCTCTCGTAGTCGTCGTGGTCGTCATCCTTTTGGGAAGAAGTAGACTCATCGCTGTCGTCGTAATAGACGATCTCCTTGATGCGCCTCGTCTTTTTCTTCTTCCCTTCTTTCCGTCTATGGCCTGAGCCGGAGTCGGTAGGCTTGTTGTCTTTCGGCTCGTTGACGAAGGACTCCTTCTCCTTGTCGTTGATCACGATTCCCTTCCCCTTAGGATCCATCTCTTCGGGTGATTAGTCCCTTTCTTGAAGAGAACGGCTCCGATACCAATTGAGAGCACCGAGAGGGGGGGTGAATAGGTGATCCTGTAAAACTTAAACTTATAGCCACAAAAACTTGTTAAGTGTTAGCACAATTATTGCCAAGTGGCTAGAGAGGAGTCTCAACAAAACACAGTACCACAAGAGATCAAACACAGAGATGACACAGTGGTTTATCCCGTGGTTCGGCCAAGACCAACGCTTGCCTACTCCACGTTGTGGCGTCCCAACGGACGAGGGTTGCAATCAACCCCTCTCAAGTGGTCCAAAGACCCACTTGAATACCACGGTGTTTTGCTTGCTTTTTCTCAATCCCGTTTGCGAGGAATCTCCACAACTTGGAGCCTCTCGCCCTTACAATTGAAGTTCACAAAGAAACACAGAGCAAGGGGGGAATGAGCAACGCACACAAGACTTCAAATGATCAGAGCAACAACACGCACACAAGCAGCAACAAGAGCTCGCAACACAACTCAAAGAGTACACAACTCCACAAGAGCTCTATATGCTATCACAATGAAATGAATGCGCGAGATCGATGTCTTGGTGCTTAGGAATGTTGTAGGAATGCTTGGTGTTCTCCTCCATGCGCCTAGGGGTCCCTTTTATAGCCCCAAGGCAGCTAGGAGCCGTTGAGAGCAAATCTAGAAGGCCATCCTTGCCTTCTGTCTCGTGGCGCACCGGACAGTCCGGTGCACACCGGACACTGTCCGGTGCCCGATTCCTTTCCTTAAATGGTGAAGCCGACCGTTGGCAGACTTGGAGCCGTTGGCGCACCGGACATGTCCGGTGCACACCGGACAGTCCGGTGCCCCCATCTAGCCGTTGGCTCGGCCACGTGTCGCGCGCGGATCGCCCGGCCGACCGTTGGCTCACCGGACAGTCCGGTGCACACCGGACAGTCCGGTGAATTTTAGCCGTACGCCGTCGGCAAATTCCCGAGAGCGGCTTCTTCGCCTGAGGCGACCTGGCGCACCGGACACTGTCCGGTGCACCACCGGACAGTCCGGTGCCCCAGACCGAAACAGCCTTTTGGCTGTACACAGCCAACTCTCCTCTTTTCTTCTTCTTCCTGTTTCTAACACTTAGACAAGAATATTAGTACACAAAACCAATGTACTAAGACTTAGAAACATACCTTTACTTGTGATTTGCACTTTGTTCATCCATGGGCATAGATTCACATTTAAGCACTTGTGTTTGCACTCAATCACCAAAATACTTAGAAATGGCCCAAGGGCACATTTCCCTTTCAGAAACACGACCACAAAGTCGTCCAAGAACTCATGTAACATCTTGTTCATTGCTTCCATAAAAGCAGCAGGGGCATTAGTTAAGCCAAAAGACATGACTATGAACTCGTAATGCCCATACCTGGTGCAAAAGGCTGTCTTCTCAATATCCTCCTCACGAATCCTCAATTGATGATAACTAGAGTTCAAATCAATTTTGGAGAACACCTGGGCACCCCTCAACTGCTCAAAGAGAACCTCAATACGGGGTAGCGGATATTTATTCTTGATTGTCACTTGATTCAAAGCACGATAATCCACACATAGCCTCTTACTTTTGTCCTTCTTCTCAACAAACAAAACTGGGGAAGCCCATGGCGACCTGCTAGGCCTAATGAAACCCTTAGCCAGCAGATCATCCAGTTGCCGCTTCAATTCAACCTGCTTCTTTGGAGCCATCCGATACGGGGCCTTATGAATAGGCTGCGTACCCAGAATCAGTTTAATTTCAAAAGCTGCATCACGCTCCGGTGGAATGCCTGGAAGCTCTGCTGGAAACACGTCGGCAAAGTCACACACCACACGGATGTCTTGCACCCGCAAAGCAGCCTCACTCTCCACCACCATGGAGAAAAGAATTCCCGACTTCCTTGACCGACGATCCGGAAGCAATTGCGACAACAAGGATAACGTGAACTTTGGAGAACTTCCCAAGAATACCACCTCCCTACCCGACGGCGCCTGCAATAACACTGTCTTCCAAAAACAGGATATAACTGCGCGATACTGAGATAACCAATCCATACCCAAGATAACATCAAATGCCCCCAGGGAAATCACCACAAGATTAGCTGAAAAGACCTCATCAGCAAGAATGATGGAACAACCCTGACAAACTGAACAGCTACTAATGGAGCCATTAGCAGAACTAACCATAATTGGGTGACCCAACCTCTGCACCGAAAGACCAGCCCGCGACACAAAATTCTCCGAAACAAACGAATAGCTAGCGCCGGAGTCAAAAAGAGCATGGGCCACAAACGAATCAACTGAAATCGTACCTGTCACCACATCTCCCTGCTCTCTGCCATCCGCAGAGGGTAGCACATATGCTCCAGAAATACCCGCAGAAGAGGAAGCTCCCAGAGTGAAGTTAACAGAAGAACTCCACTGAGTCGACGGATGAGGCAGACGCGGAGCTCCAAACTGAGGTGGTATAGGAGTAGTCGGGGCAGGAGTAGGCGCGGCCGAATACTGAGGAAAACCTTGCATAGGCACGAACTGAGGAGTCCCGGGCACAAAGAACTGCTGCGGAGGAGGTGGTACTGAAAATTGCTACTCAGCGCTTGACATCATGTTGACAGTGCCCTGAGAAGCGGAGGAAGACACTGGCTCCCATCTGAGCTTAGCATTGGGATTCCTCCTACACACCACATCCTTGTGATCTTGGCTGCAGATAGAGCACCTGCCACTCCACTGACACTCGGCACGGCGATGCGCATCACCACAATGGAAACACACCAGCCCCAGCCTGGGCTTAGGAACAACCCGATACCTCTGAGTACTTCCTCCTGAAGTACCCGATTCAGAGGGTTTGCCATGGTAGGGGTGGTGGCGCTGGTGTTGTGACTTGCCCCTCTTGTGGGCTGGACCCCCAGTGTTGCCCCTCCTCGCGTCCTGGCCACGAGGCTGATTATCACCCGAAGACTTCTGTGACTCCATGGTGTACTGGTGTTGCATCTCCACACCCAATGCCTGCTCCACTGTAGTACGAAAATCCACCAACGGAAAAGCGCCCAGAGCATACCTGATAGAAGGTTTCAGGCCCTGACGGAACTGGCTCGCCTTCTCCAACTCATTGTAAGCCACATGAGGAACAAAGCGGACCACCTTGTTAAAGCCCACTTCATACTCTGCGACGGACTTCTTCTCTTGCTTGAAAGACTGCAAATCAATCTTCATTTTCTCCAAGAAGGTGACCGGGTAGAACCTCCTCTAAAACTGCCTGATGAAAACATCCCAGGACAGGACTCCTGGTGAGGAGGAGTGAGCTGCCTGCACGCCTCTCCACCAAATTTGAGCCTCTCCCTTCAGCAGCTGTGTGCCAAAACGAACACGATCACCATACACAATCTCGAAGACATCCATCTTATCCTCCACATAAGTCAGCCAATCCGCCGCCTCAACCGGAGTACCACTGCCATCAAAGGTGTCCAACTTCATGCCCATCCACTGCATCAGAGAAAGACCACTAACGGGAAGGGGCACCTCAGCCCCGCCACCGGGAGTAGCACCCGCGGGGACAGCGCCCCCGGGCACTCCTCCACCTCCAGCACCCTGGGCAGCACCCGCAGGGGCAACAGGAATAGCTTGCCTCAGAATGGCCAACTCCTGCTGCATGGCCTGCATCGCGGCTAGCATTGCCGCCGGACTCATAGAATCCCCACTAGGAACTTGCGGGCTGCCACGAGCCCTATGAGGCGGCATAACTGCAGCCACAGGAGTAAGTAAATAAGTAAATAAGATCTGCATAGCACCTCCTCAAATCATGTCAAACCAGCACTGACAATATCATAATATATCAATAGCAAAGCAGGAAACCCATCCTATATGTGCAGTGTGTCAATTTATCATTATTTCACTTGCTAGGACCTACAACCTATGCCTTTGATACCAACTGTAACACCCCAAGGTCCACAAACACCCCGAGGTGCTACTAAAACTACACTTCTAACAATCTGGTATAAAATTTCAACAGCATCTCCTTTGAAAATTGCATAAACGAGGAAGCAGCCGAGTATAAACAGATATCATGATATAAAAAAAAACTAGACATTATTAATCTGCTAGCAGAGGGAAGATAACCATAACGACATGAACTGAATTAACCAGTGCACACTACTAGATAAAAAAACATCCTTTGACAAGAAGTTTCTAATTAAATCATGGCTGCGACTGGGCAGCGTTATTATGAGAGTGAAGGTGGACGTGCTGCTACTTTCCCATTCCCAACATGAATCAGGTACCTGCATTGAGTAATGCAAGAGTGAGATGACACATCTCAGCAAGTAAAATAATATCAAATTGTTTAACCACATAAGAACATTGTTTTACCACCACTTGATTTCACAACCCTCTTCTTATTATGAAGCTGCAGTACGAATACAACGTACAACACACCAAGCTACCACACCTCACAGGTAGAAACCACAATAGTGACATACCAATGTCACCCTTCATATATACCTCATGAGTGCAAATGACTGCAAATGCAAGTATGACTTCTGCCTTCATACCTCTAAGGATATGAAGCCGCATCGTACCCCTCCTCGGGCAACGTACGATGCTAAGTGTACTGGTACGGTCGGACCATAAGATCACGACATAACTTCAAAATGCAAGATGAATGATGCAATGTGCATGACATGCCAACAACACTTCCCTTCATATAACATGCTTCAAATAGATACTTCAACTTCGTCAAAATGTGAGTCAACCACATATGCCATTCTCAAATCATGATCATCAACATTATTAGATAGTTAAGCATTAATACTTTCGATCAAATAAAACCTCATCATAGACTTCAATGATTAACACATTCAATACTTATGAATACTCAATGACAGAGAATAAGATACAACTCAAACAATAGCAACCACCACTGCATTTTACTTGCCTTTGCCGGGAATTCGAAATGGTACTAGGTACGATCCGGAGCCCCACCACCTGTTGTGGGCATAAAACTTAGTACAAACATTCACATAGCCTTTGCTAATAATCAACACCGCTCCTACGCCCAAACCCCAACACTGACGTGAACAACCACTCCTCCCTACCACCCGCCAAACAGCAGCAGCGCTGCTTGTTAATTTTGTATCTTTAAAATTATTACAGAAATCCTATCAAACAAAATATCTGGAAGCATCTACACAAAATACTCTACAACTTCGGTATTCGATGGATAATTAAATTTTGCCATCTATAAGTTCTAAAACATCCAACAAGATAGCTGACTGAATCTGTTTCAGACAGCAGCATAGTTAACTTCAAAATTCGATATCTCCCAAACTACTCAACCAAAAATTATGAAATTTTTCTGGCAGTAAGGACTTTTATCCCTCTACAAAAGTCTCCTTAGTAGGAAGAGCCAATTCGGCCATTTACTAGATGAAACCCACCAGTGAACAGACCTGCTCAGTTTTGCCAGGCAAACAGGTACAGCCACTGTAAAACAAGCATAACTGGAGTTTCAAAATTCATATGAATACACTCTTTATCAATCTGGAAAGCTTATGAAGTTATCTACAACTTCTCTCACTAACCCAAAGTCTAATTCTGTCGATAGAATTGCTTAAATTCTAGGAGAACAGATTCTGCACAGAATTACGAGGCTGAAAAACTGCTATAATCAAATTGCAATTACTCTCTGATCTGATGTCCGATTGAGGTGTTCTTTGCGGCCATAGAAAGATCTACAAATTATCTACAACTCATAGATAGACTTTTTATTTTTTTGAGGCCATTAAGACCACGGAAAACTGGCACGAACAGAAACTATCGAATCTGCCCCTCTGCAGAAACTAATTCCGAGATCCAAAAATCTAACCCCCACCTCTAAACCAACGAAAATTACAGCACAAACCAAAAGGAAAACAAGATCACCTTGAATTCTTCCTTTCCTCCTTCCTCCTTTCTTCTTCCTCCCACCAATTCTCCAAATAGAGGCTTGCACCAACACAATGGAGATCCAAGAGAGGAGAAGTGGCTGCACCTTGGGGAGGAGGAGATGGAGGGGGGGCGGCTGCTGCAAGGGACAAGGAAGAAGAGAGGGAGGGGGGCGGCCACTAGGGGGTGGGGAGAGTGAGAGGGAGAGGGGGGGGGGGCGGCTAGGGTTAGAGAGGAGAGGGGCCTCCCATCCATCGGATGCGATCCGACGGCCCAAAACTCACTCTCTCAACAGAGCCCCCAACCCCAGCGAAAAGAATGCCAGAAAAAAGATCTACTGTTTCTCAGAGGTAAGTGCCTCCTATAACCCCAAACCCCAATGGCACAGAACACGAAGATGAGAGAAAAGAAATTTAACTTCTTTTCAGAAAATTGGGTATCACAAATTGCTAGGGTTGCAATCAGGTATGAGCAGATACCGATTAGGGGCTCCATACCTCGCCTTATATAGTCTGGGAGGTAGGGTTATAGTTCGAGTCCCGATCGGTTTACAGTAAGGTTTTCTAGTCGGTTACAAGGAAATCTATCATATAGAATCTTTTATCTTAGGCATATCTTGATCTCCAAGCTTCCCTTCGGTTGGTTGCTTGTCCAGCAAGGCCAGTGATGTACCCTGTCTCGGTTGGGCCTCATATTTGACGTCCTCAGCCCACCGTGCTTGTAGTGGGATCATATGTGGGCGGTGAGGTATCCTGGGTCCACATCACCGACACGGCTTGTTAAATACGTTAAGTACCATTAATGGTGAAGATGAAGATCAGGTTATTGGAACCCTAACTTGCATGTGGGCTAGGTACCTATGCCATACCTAGATGTCATGTCAACGGCCTTTTGTTGCCTCTATGAAACAAGGGTGTATAAGCCCAGGTAAATTCTATTCCATATAAATTCATGTATAATTATGACAAATGGTGTGCACTAGCGCATTCAGTGAAACTAAGTTACCATGAGTGTGTTTGAATTTCATTTCAACTCAACGGACAGTCTGGTGTTCGATATGAAGCATTCAGTGTGTACAGGTCAACTGACTTCAAGTCATTCAAACCTCTTTAGACTTTTTCTTCGATGGAAGCATTCAGTTTGGCACCTGAGAATCTCATGATCGTTGGCTGCCAACTCAATACCACGGAGGGTTTGCCCAGTGAGGCACCCGGTGAGAACAAGAGTGCATCCGGTAAGCAGAGTTGCGTCTGAGTTTTGTTTTGGATGATCTCAGGAAAACACATCTTGTGTGATAGCATCCAATGGTGCCCCGTAGCATCTGCTATTATTGTTTACGCTTTGCTCTTGCTGAGTCGCTGCTTTCACCAGAGCTTCTGGTGCTCAGATCAAGCATCCGGTGGAACAGCACTACAGGAATGTAATATTTTTTCGTGTGCGAAAAACCCACGAAAAAGGGTCAAAACCCACGAAATTACTATAATTTCGTGGGTTTGCCCACGAAATTACACTACAACACACATTACCTTCTATGACATTCACCTTGTGTCATTGATAAGTGAATATATGTCATAGATTGAAATCTATGACGCTTGTGTGACATTTTTTGGTTCGTCATCTATGTGATGTGGCTAAACATGTTCTATGACGAATTGGAGTTTTTCTGTCATTAAAATTGTGACGATTCTACTTCGTCATAGATTTTATGACATTTGCATATTGTCATTACTCCAAAGAAAAATGTCACTAATAATCAGCTAAAACCTTGCCCTGTGGACAAAATTGTCATAAAATCATGTGTACTGGTGATGTTGAGCTGATGTGGCAAATGGTTATGACGTTAATCAATATGACATGGCACTTTTCAATGACGAACTTTGTTGTCATAATTTGTAAAATGGCTCGTGCTAGTGCTGGGCCAAATTTGTGGTCTAATTAAATCTAATTTGTAATTTTCTATGAATACCATTTTATATTAGCAAAATTTGTAGCCCATTTTTGAGCAATCCCATTCAACTGTACAGATGTTCACATGACATATTTCACAAAATTTACATATCCAAAGACCAAAATTATAGCAGACACAATTTCCAATTCATAGGTCACAATACATCTTGCAAGAAACAACAATGTCCAACACAACTTGGAGCTACTAGTAACAAAAATCAACAAACTTGGACCTGCTAAGTCCTACTAGTAAACAACTAGCGACCAATTGTTGATAAAACAACTAGACATAGTTGAACTAACAACCAAATTTTAGAAAAGAAACATCCTGCAATAATTCACTATTGGGGGCACATGCGGCTTTGATTGCATTATTGTTGGTGTCCATGGTGAATTGGGCCTAATAAAGAGCACGAACATTAGGATTTCAAAATGCAAAAAATAGAATGATATTTAAATGAATGAGTAACATTGAATTTCACTTACAACAACTTTGTCAATATAGTTTGTAACAATTGACTTATCCTTCTTGTACTCTTTCCAGTGTTGGAGGATCGGCATTTGCTGCCTAAGTATGATCTCGCCCTCTGATGCAAGTTTGGCAGCTTGCATAGGTGCTTCTGGTCATATCTTTCCTTCAGCAATGTGGATGGGGATGTTAGTGCATAAACCTCTACTTATCCTATCCAATTCTCTGCCCATACTTGTAAAGCCCAAAAATTTGTATAAGGTTAAAAAAAAACATCAAAATAAGTGCTCTTGATAAATAATTGAAATTTAGAGTTCACCCTCTCTAAAGCAAATTATCATAATGAAATAATATTAGCTAAATCATATCTTAATAAAGATTAGACACTTGAAAAATGTTTCCTATCAAACCAAAGGAAAATGACCTTTTGGGTTATAGCTCTTAAAATTATTTAATACCCTCAAAATAATATTTTTTGTAATGAATGTGGTGTGTGTGTTTCATTACCCAAATAAAATGATAATAATAAATAAAGTAATTAAATAAATAGATTAAGGTAACAAGTGCCTATCATACTGTTTTTTTTAAAGGAAATGAAGGTTTGAAATTCAAACTTGAGTATGTTTTGGACTTGGAATAAAAAAAATCAGAAGAAAATAAAAAAAAGAGAAACTCACCCACTAAACCTGGGCCGAATCCCCTCCTTCAGCCCACCTTGTGGCTAATTCGCGCCCGGCAGCCCACTATTGACTTTTTCCCCAGTCAGCCTGCCTCTCTCCTTTAGTTTCACTGACGGCTGGGTCCCACCCACAGAAGCTTCTTCCCCAAACCGATGGTGGCGGACTCCGCAGGAATCGCGCGCGCGCAACAGGAATCCGGGCTTCGCGGCAGGATCAAGACTTCGGAGTCCGGCTCCAAGCTGTATATAACCGTACCCTCATCCAGCCGCACCCATAGGCATTAGCGTTTCGGTCTCTGCGCGCGCCAGGGAGGACTTCACCAGATTGGGAGCCACCGTCGCTGCTCGGTCGCCGCGGTGTCCCTGGGTGAAGCCGTGGAGTATGGTCGATTCGCGTGGGTTGAAGCGTCGGGCGCGTTCGCCTGGATGCGACGGTGGTCGGCGTGTTGGGTGCTCTGTGTGGGTGGACGAAGTCGCTCACCGAGCTTCCACCGCCGCCAGGGACCCGCTAATCACCGTGGACCGCCTCCTCCGTGGCCTGCGAACCCCGGTAATGGACCTCATCAAGCTCGTTACACTTCCAATCGCGCGTATAACCTATTCTATTTGGGAATCATCCATTAGAGTACCCGGGCACTCCTCACCGGTGGTCGGCCGCCGCGGGTGTGTAGCGCCGCCGCGTGGCTCAGCTGGGGAGAGAAGGGATAGCCTCGGGCCGTTAATGTTAGGAGGAGCGGCCAGGATTAACTTAAGGAAACACCATGCGCTGATTTCTATTCGGACCATTGGATCACAGGGGGAGTGGTCGGGATTGGATTACGCGCATTTTACGCGACAACCGTCGATCCCAAATCCAATGACCATATCCGCGTGACGCTACAGTGGTAGTCTAAATCTAATCAGGAGCGTTGAAATCTAATCGGACGGTCCTTATTGAACCATACCCTTTCGCCGAGCCAAAATTGTAAAAGAGCCCCTCGGCTTTCACGGAATAAACCCGCCGTCCACATGTGGGGCGCCCTGTGTCTTAAGAACTTTCACTTAGAGACCCCTGACCTTTCTGTTTAATTGAGGCCCAGTCCAGAACTCGTTTAAATTGAATAAATAGAATAGAAAATAGATTTTTAATATGAAAATAATTGCTAGAACTTAGATAATTCATAGAAAAATTCATTTTAGCTCCAAATTGAACCATTCCACTTTCTAAAATTTTGTAATTTTATTATCTACCACCTAGAGCCTCTGTTTTGTCATGAAAACAATTAGAAATTTAATCTCTCACTTAATCCATTTTAAACACATAAAACCTTTGAAAATTCATAACTTAAAATCTATAACTCCAAAATTAATGATTCCTGTTCCTATGATCCTATTTTAATATGTATATTATTAAGGTGTATTTTGTTCTCATGTTTAGTGTAATGTTAATTTTGCCTATACCATGTTTGTTTGAATTAATACGAC
Source organism: Zea mays (assembly GCF_902167145.1). Classification (NCBI taxonomy): domain Eukaryota; kingdom Viridiplantae; phylum Streptophyta; class Magnoliopsida; order Poales; family Poaceae; genus Zea; species Zea mays. The sequence goes on from NC_050101.1 coordinate 20,850,609, forward strand.
TAGCAGTGAGGATACGTATCACCTGAAGATCATCCTGGTACCTGGAATCTCAAGGCCCAGACAAGTTGTGCCCTTGATCACTTCTTTTTACCCACTCATGTTCTAATTAATCATAATGATCTGCATAGGTTAATTTTGATGGGACCCAATAGGTTACCCTAGTTTGTCTATCTTTATACCTTGTTTACCACTGAACTTTTTGGGTAGTACTTGCTAGTGCTTTATGTGGTTTTGGGTATGAAGGTATATTATTCATGATCACACTTTTATTATATGTTTATTATTACTGTTCATGATAAGATCATTATGTTAATTGGAACATGGAGCGACCACCCGGGAAAACAGTGCTACCACAAGGGTTTAATGGGACGCCCTTGGCTGATTAATTAGGAAAACTAGTGGAAGACTACCTTACCCGAAAGGGGCAAGGGCAGTAGGGGAGTGGTCAGTGTAGGGAGGCCCTCGGGAGGATTTTGCTGCGATGGCGGTCCTGCAAGGGATTCCTGCATTGGAACTTCCTATAAACTGTAGCGGGTTTTCGGAAGCTAGTGGAACTTTGTAAAGGCCTCGTAGTGGATCCCTAGCCATTCACCTCGGAAGTGTCTAAGGGCCTTGCAAACCCTGGCGACATGGGATACACGGCTTGTGGGTAAAGATGCGCAACCTCTGCAGAGTGTAAAACTGGTATACTAGCCGTGCTCACGGTCAAGAGCGGCTCGGACCCTCACATGATTAAATTATGGAACTAAATTCAATTTGTCATATGCATTGCATCGCAGGTGATGTTGTTACTTTTGTTCTATTACTTAACTGGGTTGGTATTTACTTATACTTAGTATTGCTAATAAAATTTTGACCAACTTTAAAAGCAATGCTCAGCTTCAACCATCCTCTTTGGTAAGCCTTACACTTCACATGAGCTCCCACCTTTGGCGAGTTCATGCACATTATTCCCCACAACTTGTTGAGCGATGAACGTATGTGAGCTCACTCTTGCTGTCTCACACACCCCACAGGTCAAGAACAGGTACCGCAGGATGAGGCGCTTGGGGGATGCTGTGAAGTGTTCGCGAGAGGTCTAGGTCGTCGTCTCCCAGTCAACTTTGGGTTGCTGGACCGTTGTCTCCTTATAATGTAATTATTTATTTTGTATAGAACTCCTGTTATATATAAAGATGTGACATTCGATCCTGTGCCACTATACATCATATGTGTGAGACTTGGTCCCAGCATACCTGGTGTTTATGTTAGCGCCCGGGTTTTGGACCCCTAAAATCCGGGTGTTACAATACTTCTATTCCTTTTTCCATTTGGATCTATGGTTGCCTCAAGTGCACCTAACAAAATCATATTAATCTATTAGCGTCAATCTTTCGTTGCTATTTGCAACACACATATAGGTTATGTGTATAATGTAGCCATAAGAACATTAATCATGGAACTATGAAAATGATGTCGCTAATCTAGCCAGATGAACATTAATCATGAATAGGTGAAACGCTACTCGCCTTGATGTAGCTATAATCATGGAACTGCAAAAATGACATAAACAGACAATACATTCACATTCAGGTATATGCACCACAACTGTATAGAAATAAGCAACACATAAGCAACATGACATTAGAACACCACCCATGTAGGACAATGATTACGACAACATATTCATCATCTCAGTTATTTCCTCCATGTCTGGCACTTTTGCATCATCATAAGAAGCTGCAAGTTGTAGTAACAATTAAAACAAAGTGAAAACACGACAGAAAAATAATGCATTGCCAATATCAAGGTTCATATTATGCAACATGTCAATCTCCAAAGCAAGCCTATTCCACGTCACATCACTTCAATCTGTCATTGACAAGCATGCACAGCACCAAAAACAGTATTGAACAAATTTTGTTGTCCATCTCCCATCAATTGTGACATTTTTCGGACTTTTATATACTCTTACCATCTCAAAACCAATTTTCTTTTCTATTGTTAGGGTTAAACAAAAATCCTGCAGGAAGCAGGTAGGGAACAATGATGTGCACTGTATTCGAGATCTTGAAATAATAGAGAAGAGGCCACTTCTAGTTGATGACAAAATCCTTGTCACGTAGGATCAAAAGGATGGTTGTAAACACCAAGAAGAAGAAGCACATGATGGTAACTAGCTTGAATAAAATGCCACTGCTAGTCATAGCATAGAAAACAATGGTACAAGTTCGAAGAGGAAGTGGAATGATGGGGTTGCAGAAATACCAGAGAGCTCAAAGTACGCTTTTATATGTTTGTAGTATTATCATTTTTGTTTTCCAACTATGGAATATCACCTTGATCGGATGTCTTCTCCATTTTTCTAGTTTACTGGGTTATGCGAGTTTTTGAATCCCCCAAACCAGATTTGCTCACCCAAATAATCTGACTTATGGTCTTATGAAAGTTTCCTATTATAATCATGAAGCTATTATTGATGTCTGCGTCTATGTTCTGTTAAGTGATACGCCTATCCTTTTTTTGGTGCTTTGATGCAGGGGAAAAAGGCTGAAGGTGAAAAATTTTGGAAAATATATAGATTACAGCAAGGAAGAACAGTGTGTATCTAAAAAGTTGAAGCTGTCAGTTATTGATATTAAAGCTAAGAAGTAAGAAAGCACATAGTAACTGGCCAAAGGGAGCGGCCTCACGAGAGAGCATGAAGGCAGTCTGGAAATTGCCTCGCCTACAGGTACTTTCCCCTCTTATGTACTCTAATCAATTACTGTCACTTTGGCCAACTGACATCTTATAGATGGTATGCCTTTTAAAAAGTTCTAATCATTGCAAACCATGCAGAACTTGCATTCTGTTCAATGATTTGAAAAGTAATTGTTGTATATAAGTAGAGTTCTCTAGCACTTGATCCATTTTAACTGGATCTCATTTCCCAATTGATACAAATTCTTGTTTTCCCCATTCATACTAATTTTGCCAGAGTCTTCAGTACTAGCAGGTAGCATGCAGAACTCTCTAACCAGGTGGTGTCAATTGAGGATAAATGGGATTAAGTGGTTTCATGGAAGATTGGAACACTATTTAATGGTGGCATGCAGTGATATGTGGTCAACAGGTGATCATTTTGGATGGTGGTGTGGGATGGGTTCCTGGTCAGGTGGTGTCTGACTTGTGACGGGATAGGATCGGCTGTGGCCCCTCCCCATCCCTGTTGCCTATGTAAGCCTGCTGCTGCTACCTGTGTAAGCTTGGAGATTGTTGTCTGTGTTGCTGCTGCTTGCTGTGATGCTGCCTATGTGTGTGTGGCTGTTAACTGCATGTGGGTGTGGGTCGGCTGTGAACTTTCAGCTATTGTATTGTTGAATGTTGAAAGTTTTAGACTTTCAGTTATTGTAAATGTTCAGTAAGCAGTAATGTGGATGAATGGATGTGTTGTTTTTGTTTCTAAAAATTGTATGCATGCAGTTCTGAGTTGATGGTATTTTTCCTCCAAACTGGGTGGGTGGCATGCATTCTGTATGAGCCGGTGTTTACCAAATACTAGAGTAATAGGACAAAGGATAGTATGTAACTAATCACTGTATGAAAACAAAATGAAAATAGATTGCATTGCACAAATTAGATGCAATCACTTGCCTTGATCACTGGAGTTGTTCTGGCCCTGTGGAGGGGTGGATGTGGCAGTAGAGAGGCCTAAGGTTTTGACTTGTTGCAGTTCTGGACTGAAAGTTAAAGCCAAATCCCTTGTATTCTACCTAGTCACTCTTGTAGGTTCATCTTGTTGCACATGTGCCAAGACCCTCTTTAATTTGTTTCTTTGTCTTGTTGCACACTTGTGGAAAAAATATGAACTAAATTAGCAAATTTGCATGCTGAAATGTATAAGGAAATTATATAGAAAAAATATCTAAATGCGATGAGGGATAGTACCTGATTGACTTCCTCATCTTCAGAACCTTCACCTTCATAGACCTCATACAAAGATCCAGATTTTTCACGAGTGTCACCTTTGCTCTTTGCAGAAGTATGGTTAGTATTGACGCTAGTTTAGTAACATCGAATCTTTGCAACTTTTGGTTATTCCTCATCAAATTCTCGGCTCTCAATTTGTCATATTCTGTTAGTGGCACTTCTGCACATTAAATAAAAATTGTTTCTTTACTAAATATGATGGCAAATAGATGTACAAGCAACATTATCTTTAAAGTGGCACTGATTTGCTGAGGGGCAAAGCCAGACATCAAATGTATTGGGGTCAGCTCCACTAATCATCAAATAAATACACTAACTAACAGTACATTTGTTAGAATTTGGTATTTTATATTGGTCAGGTTCCACAAGTCTTAATGGATAACTTGCTGAAATTCATTGGAGTGAAAACATGGACATGATGTTTAGGTTAGCGTGAATTAACGAAAAGAAACTATGTTTATATCTGTATTCGTCGGTTTCTACATCTATCTGACAGATGGCTGAGAGACCTTGGAACAAATGTTACACAACTATCCAAAAGAAACTTTAATTACTATGAGTTCTAGTCTGCTGTAAAGCATGTGGTACCCTGCTACTGTAACCTACTATTTTTATCTACAGTTCTTGTCAGCAAAGCAGGCTTTGTTGTATATTGTTGCGTGCAGGTGCGATTATTATTTGTCATTGTCTAAACTTAGTGCTTGGTTCAGGTTTAAGTAAACTCACTTGATGCGGAGACAGAAGGAGTAAATTTTGATTTATTCATTAAACATTACAGCAGTTCAGTTTACACATGAATTCCTGAAGTTATACTTCTTTGTATTATTTACATATCTGTAGATTGGAATTTCTGCTGGTCCTCAATGCAAGACAGCACTTAAAGAAATAACCCTTAGGCATGGCTGCATGACCGCCCGACAAGGATAGCCTCTCCCTTATCATCCCAATACAAGATTCCAAGGAATTACCTGATGGTTTGGTTGATTTTGCTGCAGCTTTAAGCCCAGGCGCCATTGTGGTCTCCGGATCGAGCGGATTGGCTGATGGGGGAGTGGATTGTAGGTGGCTGTGGTGGAAGATAGTGTGGTGGCAAGAGGAGCAGCTAGAGCCACGATGAGTAGAAGATTGGCCGGCGTGGGGAGGGAGAGGTAGGGCGTGACGGAAGCAGGTTGGCCGGCGCCGCCGCAGTGACGAGAAAAAGGGCTCTAGCCCCGATTCATCTAGGCGGAATGGCGTCGTGCGCATACTTAACCGGCAGGGTTCGTTAAAACTCTTGTTAAAAGAAACTCGCTTTGTTTTTTATTCGCCAACCTTCACATGGTGTAGTGGTGTGTCTTTTGCATGGCCTTCCCAACGGTGCAGGTTCGATTTCTGTCACTACGCCCGCTTTTTTTTTGTCGAGTTACAACGTGTAAATAAAATTTTGTATAATCCTCTGAATTTTTTATATCAAGCATTTATGATCAAAATATGACTCCATGCTAAGTTTTAATATTTTTTGACCATATTGGGCATTTATTTATTTTTTGCTTGCAAAGGCATTTAAACCATAGAAAATAGTAAGTAATTCCAAAAACGGACATCTTTACATGAAGTAAGTTTGTAACAGTTAGATGAACAAATGATACAATTTTAAGCAAAAACAACAAAAAAAAGGTAAGAAATGTTGCTCAAACTATGAAGTACTAGCTCAATGCTAAGAAACTTCGTGGAGATATGACCGTTTGTGAACAACGTATATATCAACTTTTGTGTAATGTCTTGATATTTTTATCATAGGCTCCTAGTACCAAAATATGGCTCCATGCCAAGTTTTAATATTTTTTTACCACATTTAGTATTTATTTAATTTTTTCTCTTCAAAAGGCATTTGTACCATAGAAAATAGTAAGTAATCCCAAAAAGAGACACCCCTTTATGAATTTTTTATCCCAAGCTTTTACAATCATAATATGACCTCATTTGTATCAGGGTGGTCTAGTGCCTAGCCAATGTAGCTGCTCTTAAGCATAGATCAAAGAAGATCCATATATTAACTAACTTTTTGGAGTGGGAGCTTATGCATTTCCATTCACTCTTAAAATATACCACTAATTTTTTATTTTCTGTTTGTCTTGGTTGGCCGAGCACAAATTTGACTATTGGATTCTTTAGTAACACAAATACCAGAAGCAACTGTAGGGCCACTATACAAAGATAATATTACTGTTTATAGAAGTGTGAAGGATGTTACAAACTTGATGTCCTCCACTACTGAACTTGGAGGAGGTATGTCATAAAGCATTTGACCTGTTATTGTTCCTTTGTTTCTGAAAACTGATGCTAAAAACTGAAAGCCACTTCTCTGCCTGATACAACTTTTTGTCTAAAATCTGGTGCTGAAAACAGAAAGATAGCAGTTCTTTGTTTGTCAAAACTGAAAGCAAGCAAGCCACTTCTTTGTTTGTCAAAATAGCTGCTATCTTTGTTTGTCAAAACAGCTGTTGTCTCATAAGTGAACTGCAAATCTAATAAGTGAACTGCAGAAAATATTTATTTCAGGAATGTACATATATGTGTGCAATCTGGGTAATTCAACTTTATAATTGTTTTCTTCTACTCTTATCTGTGTATATAACATCACATAGAACTGAATAAGGTTGTCGCAGCTTTGTCCAATCCCGGAGGCAACGACACCAACTCAATCAATCACCAGAGCAATCTGATCTCTGTTCATTATTCAGAAGGCAAAAGGCAATCTGAACCAGGAAGGACAATATGATTGTGAATTTAGTTAAGTTGTAATATGCAAGTTGTAATAGGCAGGTTACCTCAACTGTTACTTACAATCTTAACAAAATTATTGATATTAATTACTATCCTGTTGAGACAGCAAAGAGATCAAATATGCGTCACAGGCCATAGGCGTCCAAGGCCTGGCAGATACTTTCATATTACTAGGCATGCCATTTGATTCAGCAGAGGTACCTTTCGATTTTTCCATAGCTCAGCAATAACGACCTATTCTTTTCTGTAATTAGTTGACATGTAACAAATGGTTTTATCTTTTCAGGCTCAACAGTTGAATAAAGATATTTCTGAAACTATCTACTATCATGCTCTGAAAGCTTCTGCTAGAAAAGAGAATTTCTATCATAGTTGTTGTACAAGTGTTCAGTGTCACAACCACTGCTTGGCCAAAGATAATTTGTGTCGAAGCATACCACCACTACTTGGCCAAAGATTCAGTGTCAGCATGTGAAGATCGATTCAGATGGAGAGGAGACTACACGTGAGTGCCACACATGGGTCAGCTGTTTGTACGTAAGAACGTATGGGTGAGCTGCTAAATGTGAACGATCTTGTAGCACAGTGGTAGCTCTATACCCTTTTTGTGTAAAAGGTCCTAGGTTCGAATTTTCTCTGGGTTGTTTTCTCCAAATTTTTAAAGCTGTTTTTATCTTTTTTTTCAGTTCGTCTGTTGTGTGGGTGTTTTCTCCAATTTTTTTGAAGTTGTTTCTTTTTTTTTTGCAGTTCGATTATTATTTTAGCTATTGTTGTATAACAAATTTCTCATGAATATATTAGATTTAAGTCTTTACTAATATATTTATGGAAATTGTACGTGGGAAATTTAACTTTAACCAATTTTTATTTAAACATGATTTCATATTCAAACTTGTTTCATTACCATTTTCTTTTATTTCATTATTTGTAGTGGGGCCTATAATTTTGCTTGTTTGGAAATTAACATGATAACTTATGACGACCAACATTGTCATGAAACAATGACACTAACTAATTGTCACGAGATTGAAAGAGTGTTCGTCACAAATATGACATCTTCCATGTTTATGACGATTTTGTGTTGGTCTTAATGACGAACATTTCCATTTCGTCACTGAAGTCAATCGACCCCTACAAAACGTCATAAATAGGAGAGCCTTATGACATTTTGATCTATTGTCATAAGGTATTCGTCATAGAAGGCTATATGTCTTGTAGTGTTAACCGATGAATGTATCTGGATGAAATAAATGAAGTTAATTTGTCGGCTCCCATGAAATTAAGTTAATTTCGTGGGCCAGGGCCTGGCCGTCGAAATTACTTGCCCGCTGGTAGGTTATGTCGTGGGTTACGTGGCCCACGAAATTAAGGGGGGTAATTTCGTGGGCCATGTGACCCACGAAATAAGCTGCCAGCGTGGAGTTTATTTCGTGGGCTGCCTGGCGCACAAAATTACATGCCAACGTGGAGTTAATTTCGTGGGCCACGTGGCCCACGAAATTGAAGGTGATAATTTTATGGGCTACTATGTCCACAAAATTACCCAGTTTCCTGCAGCACCAATATTGTTATTTTTCTTACAAAACTAACATAAATTCACACAGATATCATATACAGTACATACATATTCAAATAGCCTATATTAGCACATGTATATCACATCCATATCGATTGTCTCAGTTTCAAACACATTTAGTCTAGAAATCTCAAGCACACATAAGTATCAAGTTCATACACAATCTCACATAAGTCCAAATCCACACAAACTCACAAACGTCCAAGTCGATACATAAACAAGCACCGGAGGTCCAGAGCAATCCACTACGATGGAGGAGTATTGGATCCTCCTCCCGAGCCCGCCAAAAAGCCGTTGACGTCCACATCAGGGTTAGCATTATCATCTCGAGCATGGGAGCTGGTAGAACCCTGCAAATTTTTTAAAGCCATCAATAGTCATGCAGATTTCACACTATGATGCATCGGTACATTTGTTAATCTATCTATGTACTATCTATTACAACATGTTTGAATAATGTTGTTTCAGCTGGTTCTGAAGATGAGTAGAATGTTTATGCCTTGCATGGTTTATCAGTTTTATTTTGCAACTTAATGTTTGAGTTTGTGGAGCAATGGCTCAAACCATTTTGCAAGTACTGTCAAACTCATTTGTTCAAGCACATTTCTCTGATTCCGGTGATGTTTATTTGTTTTTTTTCCCAAAATCTGCTAAATTTCTGTCAATAGTTAGCAGCAACACTGGAGGTGACTACCTTAACAGGCCTCAAGTTCTACCTTAACAGGCATATCACTTGTCCCTGCATGCCCCATAGACCATGGATTGCTAAGGTGACTACTGGAGGCCCCCATGTCATCTACAAATATGTGCTTAGCCCTTTTAACCCGTGTACTGTTGCTGCCATCGTCATAATAGCTTACAGCAAAGTATGAGGGCTGGTATGAAGAATAATCAGTTTCTGCTTCGCCTAGAAAGCAGAAAGAATACTAAACTAGAAATGTATTCATTGTATTTTTCATCATGCAAGCTACTGCACTAATGTTAGTCTACTGAATATTGTAGTCTTACCTATATCTATTAGTCATATATTCAATTTTATTGATGCTAATAAAATAATACTATACATTATGTAGCCATAAAGTGACTTTTTTTGGTGCACTCATTCAATTTTCCCTCTTGCATAGCTGCTGCACTTGATCCTCAAGCACTATATACATCAAAAATAGCAACACATCAGAGTGCTATATTTACTAAGAGTATGGTTTACTAGGTGATGGATCTGGTAGTAGTAGAGCTGGAGCCCTTGGTGCTGGTGCTAGGACAAGGGTTCGAAAACCAATCCATGTTCGTCCAAAATCAACTAGGAAGAGGAAACCAAGTCACAAGAGTATCTATGACCTCTAAAGGTTAGCTGTTCCGCCAGATCATGCATTTTAGCTATTCTACCTGTTTATCAAAACATCATAGTGCCATATAAAAATATTTGAAACTGTGAACTTGCAGCATATGGTGGTGGTGCATCCACTCAATTGGTTTGGTGGTGCGACTGCTCTTGTGGTTCTAGAGACATGCTTGGAACATGAGATGATATTTCTTTTGCAATTTTGTTGGTGGCATGTGATTCAAACATGTTTGTTGGTGTCATGTGATTCAAGCATGTAATATTTTCCAAAAATATGGACCTGTAATATTTGGGACTGTTTATCGGTTTGCAAAACTGTAATATTTGGGACTGTTTATCAATTTGCTATTCAATTGGAATGCTTTAGAAGGGTTCACACTGATTTTCTTGATACATCAATTATGAACTGTTTTTTAATTACGCGAACAGTGGGAAGTTGTTGTATACATGGCACATGCCATCTTGTGTATCATAAAAGTTTATGAAATATGTTATGTTGGCCATAAATCCCTTTGGTTAAAGCTTATGTCTGACTCAGGAATGCAAGTGGGTTTGCTTGTGCAAAACAACCCGCTTAAATGGCCTATTTATGGGTTCACTGACAGACCCACTTGAATCCCTAGTATTAATCAATATTGTTCTTGCTCAGTTATATTCAGTATGTTGAGATTTTTTTTTCCATTTATAGGCCAGAAATGGTTGTAGGCTAGTATCACTCACATCCTGGCTTCGGTTGCTGGCTATTAGGCGTTGATATCAATACTCAGCAGGTCTATGCAAATCCACTTCTCTTCTAAAAGGGATTTTTTAACTTTGGTCTGTGAAAATAGGATAGCTGTTGTCGTCCCACTCTGTTATATGTCGTTTCATTAAGTACTAATATTGTGCTTTTCTTTTTTCCCCTCTATTTCTTATGCTTTCAACTAGGTGGATGCCCGTGCGTTGCAACGGGAAGATAAAATATCACAATAACTCATGTACAAATGTGTTATAATATTATAGAAAAAGGTTACAAATGTGTTATAATGTTTAGGAAAGAAAACAAAGCCACTGCCTGTGCATTCACTGGAACCTGAAAACATTAGGTGGACTAACCTCTCCACAGGACGAAAAGGCAATATAGTTGCAATTGCAAGCACACAAAAAAGTGGTCTGCACAAGAAAGTGTATATCATGGCAGATGTTCTTCGGACTTCAAAAATAATACACGAGAAAAAGAAGACATGGAAAATATGTAGTTCTACACGCATATTGTTGATGCATCATCGGTATTGCACGAATCAACTTGTCTTACAATTTCTAATAATAGTCAAATATGTCGACAACCGTACATTAATCTAATCTTTTTTAGCGATACTGATAAGTCGTTGTTGTATGTTTGGAGGGATAGCATAGCGGCATGAATTCTCCTCGTAACTTAATAGATCAATTACAAAGTTCCTTCGAAGAATCTTTGTATCCTACACACAAAGACATAAGAGAACAATACGTCAAATTTATATTATGTAACTGAAATGTATGTTTGAACATGAACCAAACGTACTCCACTCACCCTATTAAATTCCATTCGTCTACCACTCCCCCACATGACCATAGCTTGTAGAACGAAGTAGCTTGTATTAACCCTACAGAATAATGTTTGGCCAACTATATTATATACAATGGTTATCATAGAAAAAATTTGAACTGTTGAGAACATGGTATTAAGAAAATACCCTTTTAAGTCCAATGGAAGACCAGACCGAATTGTATGTTCCCACTTAAAAATATCATGTGCCCATCCAGAACGTTTCTTATTGTAGGCAATCTTATATTTCTTAGAGGCCATGATAATTGCTTCTGCAAACCTCTTGTATGGCATGTGTTTACACCAATCTTCAGTGGGTGTAAAGTCCATAAAAGTTACGTGCTTTTTACCATGATCGATTATGAAAAGTGCGTAGCATCCGTTGAATTTCCATGGCATAAGAACCTACAAAATACCAGTCATTAGGATTGCAACGAAGTGCCTTTTATAAATACATTCGAAATGAACACATACTTACATATTTACAACCAGTGATATAATAGTTCAATGAAGGCCAACAGTCGAGTGTTTTGGCTAACTCTTCTGCTGTAGGATCCTGATGGTACTTTGCAAGTTTACCAAAACCAACCATTCTCTAGATAAATATATATACATGTCCACATTAGGATTATATGTATAGATACAATATATTACTACATTATTGATTGGAAACAAACTTACCCAGAAGCGCATGTCCATATAATGTTTTTTATCCTTTATCATTTCATCTTTCGACATATGTGACTCTTTAATGGCCAACAATCGAACAGCCATGTCAAAACATTTTAGAGTCATATCTAGATTTACCCTTAATACGTTTTGCAGGTCTTTGACAGATATTTCTATCTTAAAAGGGTTAAAACTTCGCACCCATGTCATCCTGTAATGCAACATGACAAAAGTATATATCAAAACTTTACGTAGTTGGTACATATAAAATAGATAAAACAATGAGCACTTACTCTAATGTCGTATCATCTTGGATTGTCATGATGTAATCACATAGAACATCTATTAAATCGGCTTTGGTCACTGGCATGTCCTTTGTGGAAAGGCCACTCAGTAAAAACTCATTAGTGCACTCATCGGTCGGGATTTTTATAGGAGTTCTTTTATCCCAATCATGAACAAACCACCTTTCTAAGTCTGCTTGAGTGATGGGGCCATCACCATCTTCCATCAATACTTCGTTTTCTTCAGATACACAAGGTAGTTTCCTCTTCTTAGGATTTGTGGGACTATCTAATATCTGAACATCAGAGGAGCATCCAGCATCGACTTCTTTGTCATACTTGTATAACGGACACCCCTTTCTCTTGTTTATATCTGAGGATAGTAATATAGCAGCCAATTTTTTCCTAAAGTGTGACATGTCGTCCTGCAAATAAGAAACAATTTATTTAGCAATTATATGTATCAATTGGATTGACATAATAATAATAATAGAAGACAGCAAACAGATATTCATGTTATAGCCACATGTAATGTCATAGTAGTAATAATATACCTGGGTAAAATTATCAGATAGTTCGTCCCCTGTCCAGTACTCGATATAGTTTAGTAGAAAGAGGCCACACGAGGAGCTACATCAACCAGATGATAAAATGTCAAGATTAACAGCAATGAATATTAATAGCAACACATAAGAATATATGGTGTACCTATCTGTTTGCTTTGCATATTCCATTTCTATTTCTTTAAGTGGCCAAGAAGCAACTCGAAGGTCTGGCCACCTATGATCTTTTAACTCCTTACGCTGAGATACCATATCAATTTGTCTTTGGAGTCCTTTTATCTTTATTATTATTATAAAAACATAGAATTAAAAGTTGAGAGTTTAAGTTAATAAGGGATTCGTAATTGTTGAGTTTGTATAAACTCACAGTGTCAATGAGGTCATTGCGACCGGATGATGTACCAAGTGAGTCGAGCACTTGTATCTCCATATTTCTTGCATTGATCACAGCAAGATACCAGTGCATTTCTCGGATATTTATTGGAATAAACACCTACAAGTCAATTATAAATATTGCATAATAATACATGTAAACACTAACCGTGTAGATTGCAATCTCGTATTTACCATGTCATGGTCTAGATAAAGTAAAACTCTTCTTTCAGCGCTAGATATTTGTGTCATGTCTTTACTTGGATATAACTCATCTGTTTTAGTTTCAACATCACCGTCTCGCTTTAGAAAGTTGAACTGAAAAGCATTTTCTATGTGTACACGACCTCCAGATCGGCATTTTAGATGCTCTTGAGCTTTTATTAAATTTATGTAACAGTCTATCACCTGCAAGTATGTAAGTTATGATTTAAAATACCAGGGTGAGTATCTTGGAAGTGTGGTGCTCCTAGCTAGTTGAATTATCATGAATTACCTCATCACCTAGATATGCGTCCGGTTGAAATAGGCATTCCATCCACTTCCTTTCCACAAAAGCATCATCAATAAGCACGACTTCTACCCTTGGTTCACAAGGGATTTCTTTAATCCAATCGATGAGTGCAAGATCACCCTGCGTGCAAATATAATCTACGAACCAAACAGTCATGAGATCAAACATGAATCACTTACAATAAAAACAATCCAAATTGATGCAGACGATAGTATGGAAGTTATCATACCTTTCGGAACTATTGTAGTAGTCACCGATTTTTTTGGCTTGTTATGAGACAAGGACATTAGTAGAGATTCATCTATAGATAATGTATTATCTCTTTGGATGATTGTAAGTGCAACATTTTCCTCTTTAGATTCCATCCACAGGAGACAAAAACCTATAATCATTGTTACTATGTATTATTTGATACACGATTTAAATGTTTCTACTATAACCAGCTAAACAATTTTACATGCATTAGTGATAACATAATAATGAAAAATTAATATTGCAAATAAAATGATATAAACATATGATGTTCTATATGGCAAGAGGGTACCAAAAGGCCAAGTTTTATATGATGTGCTTAAGGGCTTAGAATAGGTGTATGGGAATGGTATGGGACGGTGAGAGGGGAAGGAAATCGACAGAAACACATGGAGTTTAGTTTGGTGCCATAACTCACCAATGTAAATAGTTTAGAGAGCTGGAGCTGTTGAGGTCTTTAATAGGGTTTAACAGAAGTCCAACTACACTAACATGTCTCCCAATCCTTGTGCATGAGCACCACGTATGGGGAAAGCACATGGAAGACAAAAGATGTGGCCAATTCCTTTTTCTGCATGTGGGACAGCAAATAGGCATCCAAGCAGCTGAATCATCACAGGGATGATTTTTACATCTCCATGTTTATTCCAGGCAAGGTGGAGTTGTAGCAAGTGACCCCCCTTCTAGGAAACGAGTTCCTTTAGTTAGCACACACCAGAAACACCTAGAGTAGTTAGTGGATGGAGATATGTTCAGGGATTTGGACTGTTCTGAACTTCTTCAGTTCACTACAGAGCCAAGTTCCTCCCCTCTTTTCTCCCATTTCCATATAATAACAGGCCTATCTTACTTAAGCAACTTGGTGCACCAACTATAGGTCTTCAACTTTACTATAGTCTTGCAGGGCTAATTACACAAGAATCAAAAGTTAGAATGCCCCAAAGTCGACCTCGATTCACCTCCTGACACATTGGGCATCACATTGTGTCCCTTGTTTCGTTGACGTGCTTCACGACGCTTCCTATTCTTCTCGTTTTTTTGTTCAATGGACATCGCTGCATATCTTTCCCTATCCCTTTTCCTCTTACGCTCCTTAGCATCGACCATTGGTCCGAGCAATTCATTTTGATCACCTATAATGTAAGTTTGTGTATTAGTGTTCCCTACTTATTACGTTTCGACGATGTATGGTCAGTTTTTGTATTGACCTTTACCTCTAATGATAATGTTAGAGATGTCTGTGAATGGTTTGCGACCGGCATTATGTCCCATCTGATCTATAACAAGAACAGTACCCGAGAAAACATGAGCATAAAAATAATACTGCAAGAACCAAGGGTGAAATGATATGACTTGAATAAACCAAGCGAATAGAAGATCAAAAAAGATGCCCTTGGTAATAGAGGTTATAGAAACATGCATCATAACCGAGAGTAAAGAGATAAGACCTAGAGAGAGGTGATAGGAGTACGATTTTGGTGTCCGTATAAGATATTTTATTATATTCCAAGTTTGAATTGCATAGATGGATATGGGTGACGCGCTAAGTAATTGTTTTCATAAATCTGGTGATGTGGAATATCTTCCTAGAGCACGCCTAGCTCCTATACATGGGCTTCGGTATACCGAATGTACATTAAATTTGTTCCGAATTGGATCTGTATATTTGACGTAATTTCACGCGCAAAGTTACGATTTTGATGTGAAACATGACACAACATTAAACCAATATAGTGTTCTAAATGGAAAACGTACGGGCTAAACGATTTGATGTTCCACTTATTCATTGATATGTCCCAGGAGAACAAAATGTTTTACAAATTGTGACACATGTAAGTTGCATCAATAACAGTACATGTATTCCATCATAAAATTCAGATTTGCAACAGTTACAGACTCTATCTACGCCTTTGGTCGTCAAGATATCTAACGGCAAACTGACGATCGTTCCGCGCCACCAAAGCCTTTTGAATTGCTGCAATGAGTGCAACATTTAATCACATGTATACTCAGTTCACAATATAATGAAAACAAGTACATAATTTTAATGTAGGTAATCTTAAAAAATACTTACGTTCAAAATAATGGGTGTTGTGATGAAACGGTTTGAAGTGTATTGTTGTATGGTCAGTTGATTCGAGACACTCTAGAATAGCATATTTAAATATTCAATATGAATCATTATAAAAGAAAAATTAGTGAATAATGTGTTTGCAAGGCGTAAACATATGTTGTACCTTGTTTTCTGAACCGCCGAAACATGGTCCCAATTATGATGCTATAATTCTCATTAGCCAACGCCCAGCGGAGTGCATTTTTGTTTAGTAAATCACCCCAAACTTTAATGGTATGTAAAGACCACCTTGTGACATTGATTTTGTGAAGAATAGATTAGTACTAATAGATTTAACATCATATCGGTAATACATTAATGGAATGTACCTAGCATCCATTATAACAATCTTCCTGAATGTACCCCACATTGTGCGATGGATTGTATCCAAGTGGACTACAATAGCCATAATGTCTACAAAAAGCACAATTAAATATGGATTAATACTCTATTTTGTGTAAAAGGAATTTTTATTAGGGTTAGTAGATCGATATATTCTTACCAACTAAAGTCCTGTTTGGCAGCTCGGCAATATCATCAAGGTTCAAGAATATATGTTTTGGAAATGGCGGCATTTGAACTGGGACAGTGTATGGCTCTACGACAGTTTGTTGGGTGAAATACAACTCCATGGTACCATTTAGATGTCGAAAATTAAATGCACCCGGATTAAGACCAAACCATACGTTGTGCATCTTGTAGACATGCTTTTCATGGAGCAAACTGTTGAAGTATTTGACTATCTCATACCGAGTAGCAATGGCCTCGATCTTGGCTCCCTAATTTGATTTCAAGACAAAATAGATTGTGGTACGAACATTATATATAGTTATGTAAATGAAACCTAAAGAGGGGATGTCTTACATTGATGTCAGACAAAATGTAATGTTGCCTGTCACGATAACGTGGTTCAATCGGGAATTTAACTTCAACTCGAGCGACAATACTATACTTCCGTTGTGCCCCATAAAAATCGTCATCGCTATAGTCGTCGAACAACCTGAAGCTATATTAAACATGCGACTAAATAACATTCATAAATTTGATAGCGAAATCTTGTGTTAACTATTGTTTATAATATAACTTACACAGGCATCCTGGTTTTCTTGTCCAATGCAACTCTTTCACGGTTCAATACGGCTGGCTCCATCAAAACCTATTATCATTTGACAATAATTTAAACTAAATTGTGATTCTTGTTGCGGTAGCAGATCGAGGCTCCACCAGTTCGCAATACTATGTTTCAGGTGTTTTCTATTGCTTTTTCGTTTTTGTCATTCCAACGGGGAGGCCTCATTATCCTAGCACTACATTTTAGTCTCAGTTTATGAACAAACATTTTGGACAAACCACAGTATATATGCAGCTGGAAGTATGACAGAAAGAAAAAAAGGAACATCAGCTACTTGCAGGATCAGTGCCAAGAAACGCAGCGAAAAAGCCCGCAATCTCCGGCACGCACAGAACGAAGCTTCCTATTATCATATCCACTTAGTTTTGTTCATGCAGGTAGTTAATTTCAAAACCATTGTGCAGATCGACTTTAGTTAATACAATGTTGGTGATAAAGACTATTGTGGTTATGACTATAGCCTTGTAAGGCAGCTTTCTGAAGTGTATGAGTAAGCTTGAAGAAATCCGACAAGGTATGGAACTACCGTGTAGTTGTTTCTGAGTCGTGTTATTGCTGTTCTCATTTTGACTAACACACCTAACTGATTGCTCGTTTGGAAAGAAATTATTGTTTACATGTATGCCATGCGTTGTAATTACCAAAACAAGAGGCAGCTGCAGCTGTTATTACAGGGACTGCTGTTGCTACTACTGCCACTACAACCGTGATCTGGTGAAAAGGCAGAGGGGGTCCGAAGAAGTATGTTTTGCATCTAGATAAGTTTCAGTGCAGCAGTGTTTTTATTAGTGTAACACACCAACCCGACTCTTGTTTCAGGGCCAAGGTACCCACGGAGCAGCCAATGCCACTGCCACTGCAACCTATTGACTTAGAATAGCCTGTGGATCCTAACGAACCGACATACTACCTCTGCAACCACCTATTTGCTTTGGCTTGTGTTATCAGCAATGGTCAGGGTATATTTTGTATCCATTGCACTATTCCTATAGTAATTAGGGCGTAACCAAACACTAAGTGTTGAGTCTTTTTCATGAGTTCAGGTTCAAGTGTTTACACATTGGACCACTTCATTAGATGCTTACAATGTTTAGCATTTGTGTTGCAAAACTAAATTCTATTTACCTGTTAATCACCATTTATCTATTTTGTCTTGCAGGAGGAAACCAAATTTAAGCAGGCTTTAAAAATAAGGAATCCAAAGAATAGATTGAAGAGGATATATGATACTTGAAAGAGCAAAAAAGTATATGAAGGTGGCGATGAGCTTGATGTTCAGGAACATGATACTGATGAGCCTATTAATAAAAGAGGTGGTTGTGGTGCTCAGACGCTAAATATTACAGTCGATGGCATGAAGATGGTTGCTGAGTTTAAAGCTCCAAAGAAGAAAACTGATGATCAGGATCAACTCCCTGAGCCGGTGGAACGCAAGCAAATTCTCTCAGATGAGAGGGTATTTCCATAATCTCTAATCAGTTCAGCAAGGTATGTTATTTCTTGTATTTGGTTTATTACATGGCTTGTTTGACCAGGGCTTTATAATGTTCTTAAGCGTATAAGTGATGAGGACTGTCTTCTGTTGGGCCTGAATCCCAAATATGTCCGTCCTCATTGGATGATACTTCAAGTTCTTCCTGATCCGCCACCCCATGTTAGACCATCTGTTATGATGGACACCATTTCCAGAAGTGAGGTAAGCCTAATACCAATATACTTCCTATGTCCGAAAATAAATATCTTTCTAGAATTTTCAGACAGATAAGAACGTTTTTCACAATGAGAAGTACAAGAAGTACCCATGATCCTTTTTGGCTACTGCTATTTTTCTTATTTCTCGCTCTGCTCATGTCTGCTCACAGATAATGAGACAAAGGTGACTGAGCAGCTCTTACGTGCCAGGCGCCCAGGCCCAAATGTGCCGACCTCCTGTCGGTGACCCAGTGGCTTGCTTTCTTGTTGGTGGGTCCCTGGTGGCCTTCTGTTGGGGTGGCACTGCCTGCACAAGTGCCCAGCAGGTAGTGTGGCCTGCAGAGCAAGTCACACTGCCTCTGTCGCCCTCCTCCCTCCCTGTCATGCAGCAGGTCCTATGGTCCACAGAGCAATTGTCTGATTGGTTTGTCGGTGACGATGGCTACAAGCTCTTGCAGTATGTATACTGCTCAATCGGGCATGAGGCAGAGAGGTGTTGATAACAAGCAATGCCTTGTTGGAATTAGCCTTGTGGTATTTGCATCATGGATAACTGCAGTCGATGGAAAAAGCTAGGTGTGCTAGAAATCTAAACATTGGAAACTGTTGGGTGCTATTAAAGTGTACCAAAACCTTTTGGTGCTATATTGCTGAAGCCAGGAACTTTGGGTAATATAGAACATGTATATCAAGCTGCTTACAAGTTATATTTCAGTTTCTTGTTATAAGGTTCTGGTAGTTGTGGAGCAAGGGGAGACGTTTGTGAGGGCTCTAGAAGAAGCTGTACCTGAAGATGTGCGTGGAAAACTTACAGCTTATGTAACTGAAATCTTACATTCCAAACGAGAAACTTTCAGTGTAGGTGCAGTGAATCGAGTTGGCTGTAACAATGTAAGACCAACCACTACCAAGACATTGTCCCAGGAAAAGCTCAAAGATTCAGATCATGAAAGCGGGCTTAAGGATGCCAAAATGGTTGATCATAACAGGATTTCTGCAACTGCTTTGGAGGGGGATCTGAAAGACATTAATATGACAAATGATGATAAACCTGGAGAAAGCATCGAATCAGCACAGGGAAAGCCTTCTCAAACTTCTGAACCTGTTGGAACTGCGACATAAATTGGAACTGAGCAGCCTTATAAATCAGATAAAGCTAACTATGGAACCAATGATAGCAGTGAAGGGCAGCATCTAACAGAACGGGACAATGAAATGACTCCAAAGCAAGTTTCTGATGATGAGTCAGTGGTCAGCTCTAATGGGCCTTATAAAGAAAGGGAGCAATCAACAGATGCTACAACAGACCAGAATCTACAATCTAAAACAACAGAAAAGGAAGGTGACACAAGTCGCATAGGGGAAGATAAGACAGCTCATAATGTGAATGATCAAAGCACGCAAGTCTCGAAAATAGAAGAATCAAAACCATCCCCCATTACTGTGACCAGGCATTAGATGCATTAACTGGGTTTGATGACTCGACTAAAATGGCTGTCAAGGATGTTTTTGGAGTTCTTGAAAAGATGATTGATCAAGTTCAGAAACAATAGGATCAACATTGTATTTAATGGCAGATCCAAAAAACAAGGAAGAGAAGCATGTGAGAAAGAGAATTGTGAACGGATGTAACTCACCATACACAAATCATACTCTTAGATAAATAGCATCAACCTCTATATACAGGAAGTATGCATATAAACTTTAGACTACCCCAATAAATACCCAAAATACACACAAGTATTTACACAGGAGTAGATAATAACGTAAATAACAAAAATCTTGTTAAGAAAATCTAGGAACACAGGGAGTAGACATTTAGGAACACAAGGAGTAGATAATAACGTAAATAACAAAAATCACCTCCCATGGTGCAGGATAGATACAGTAGTTTTACATGTTATAGTAGTAAGAAAAATATTTTTAAGATAAATGGAATCCAAATTAAAATTAACAATAGCATAATATTGTGTGAACTGCGAGCACCTTAATGCTTAACACATGTCTAAAGTAGTGAATAGTGAACAGATCAATGCAATACGTATTCCTATTAATGAAACACTAAAAACGCAATCAGTAATAAAATTAAATAAAGCCAAACAGTAGACAGCTTGATACCTTCACCACAAGAGGACCTTAGTAGGTATCCTGACAGACACACCTTAACCCGCAAATGCTTGTCCTTGTCTCCCTTTACAAAATCCGCACAATCTGAAATGTACCAGAAATCGCAGAAATTTGTAACTTGAATAATTCATTGAAAATAACTTTGCAACGACAGTCCAATTTCAGATGGTATTAATTTCTGCTGCAAACATCAAGAAGCAGAAGAGTGGGCCAGATGAAGGTTTTAAAAAACGAAGTCAAAGAAGATGAAAGTTTTGAATGCCCATAAGAAGCTGTACAGTACTTCTCAAAATTTGACTGTCCCAAAGAATAAGACAAATTTTTTCTATAATGGTCTTGATGGTATTTGACCCGCTCACTGCAGCAGTACCCAAATACCATTTATTCCTCTCTAATGTTCTCGATTGTCTTCCATGTCACATTTATTGGTGCTGCATATTTCAAATAACAGGACTGTTTGAAGCGACAAATCTATTGATCGTTTTCAAATAATGGTATTTGTTACCTGTGTGTTACCTTATTTCCATGTATTGTCCTATTTCAAATAACAGGACTGTTTGAAGCGACAAATCTATTGATCGTAGAACTGCTAGCTGGATTGTATTATCAGTTTGGACAAGGAATGATGACAACACACTGATTTCAAGGCTATGGCTCCTACTGGGTATGGTCCAGTTAGAATTGATAGTGGTTACCCTCTATCACATTGGACTGTTTGCAAGGTTTAGGTTATCAGTTTGGACAAGGAATGATGACAACACACTGATTTCAAGGCTATTGCTCCTACTGGGTATGGTCCAGTTAGAATTGATAGTGGTTACCCTCTATCACATTGGACTGTTTGCAAGGTTTAGGTTCTCACATTTTAAAGCTGTCTAGATAAAATGACACCAACAAAGAAACTTAGGGAAAATTTCCTGTACAGCGGTTACCATAGTTATAAAGTTGTCTAGATAAACTGACACCAACAAATAAACTTAGGGAACAATTAGATCCTATCAGTTACCATAGTTCCCTCTAATAGGATTTTCTTTGAATTGTTATTGTTTTGCTTAATTGCTCCCCATCCATACTGAGATGAAGAGTGATGATTCCAACGAAATAAGAATATGGTAAATGGAGTATCATATAAACCACAAGAGATAAACTGACACCAACAAATAAACTTAGGGAACAATTAGAAGACATCAGTTACCATAGTTCCCTCTAATAGGATTTTCTTTGAATTGTTATTGTTTTGCTTAATTGATCCCCATCCATACTGAGATGAAGGAGTGATGATTCCAACGAAATAAGAATATGGTAAATGGAGTATCATATAAACCACAAGAGCTGGCTAATATTCAGAGTGCAGAACTGAGACATGTGAAATGCTAAGGTAACAGGAAAGACAGGTTTAAGGCAATATAATATACATAGGTAACCGAGTCAACTGTTCAATTAGTTCAAGCGAGACAATGTGAATCAATGATTGAACAATGTATATATGCTTGTATCCGGTAAAAGGCAATTGAGACCATATCAAGTACTGCATACATTTCCCGCACACTAAACCAGACATGCTCAATCATGTTGCTCGTTAAATGTGAACTAATCTCAAGTAGTAAAACAGCGCAAGGCTGACCAATATCAAGTACTGCATACATTATCTTTAAAAGATGGCTTCTGTTGTTTGCTTCAGCAGGCGACATCACATAAGAAAATTACCATGTAGTAGGAGAGAAATGTATTACCCGCACAGCCGTCGTTTGCTTTCCCGCCGCGAATGAGGAATGACTGGTTGGTCCAGGCCTGCGCGGTTGAGCAGTAGCAAACGTCGTTCGTATCCGGTGTTGGGGCAACTCCAGCGGCACACTGACGTTGGAATGAAGGTGGCGAGGCGGGGAATCTTAGAGGGCAGGGCGGTGGAATGCAGTGGTGCGGGATTGAGCAGGGGATTGAGAAGGGGTTTGAGCAGGGGAACTAATTGATGAAGGATCCGTGGCGTTGGTTGGCGGATAGGTCGGGGCCGAGCTCGACGGGCGTGCGCGTAGGGAGCGGCACCCGCGTGCGTAGGGAGCGGCATTTGAGGGGAATCCCGGCGGGCGGCCTGGCGGGCGCGACGTGCGCGACGTGCGCGTGGCTACCGCGCGCGTTGGGCGGGCAATCGTGGCTACCGCGCGTTGGGCGGGCGGGCGAGCGCGAGATCTTCGTCGGAGTTTGGTTCGCGGGCGCGGGGACGAGCTGATGGCGTCCGCGAATCGCGGCGGTTGTGCGCGCGGTAGCCACGCGAGCGGGCGGCGGTTGTTTGTGCGCGCGGGAGCCACGGCGGTTGCGCGCGCGGGAGCCAGCGAGCGGGGGCAGCGCGAGATCTTCGTCGGAATTTGGTTCGCGGGCGCGGGGATGAGCTGATGGCGTCCGCGAATAGCGGCGGTTGTGCGCGCGGTAGCCACGCGAGCGGGCGGCGGTTGTTTGTGCGCGCGGGAGCCAAGGCGGTTGCGCGCGCGGGAGCCAGCGAGCGGGGGCAGTCTACAAGTGAGCCTTAATAGTTGTAGAGATTTGACTATCTGCATTGTGTAGGTTCCGTTTCTCCCTGAAAGTTTTCGGTGAACTTATCTTGTTGTTAGCTTAGTTAACCTCACCAGGTAATGGTAGGATAAGTTTACATAGTGCCAAACACTGCGCACTCATAGGTCTAAATTTGTTTAATATATAAATGTGCAGAGTTTTGAAGCTTTGAACCCCAGGCCGGTTGCTGTTGTGATAGACCCCATCCAGAGTGCAAAGGGGAAGGTGGTTATTGATGCATTCCGCCTCATTAATCCTCAGACCATGATGCTTGGCCAGGAGCCATGGCAGACAACATCAGACGTTGGGCACCTAAATAAGCCATCTATTCAGGTAAATACCAAGTGCTATTGTATCATATGAACTTGCTTTTTCCCTTTCTTATAAATAATTTGACCATATCTGTTCTTTGTCAGGCTCTTATCCATGGGCTGAACAGACACTACTACTCAATTGCAATCAACAACCGAAAAAATGAGCTTGAGGAGAAAATGTTGCTGAACTTGCACAAAAAGAAATGGACCGATGGGCTAATTTTGAAGAGGTTTGACACTCACTCGAAAACCAACGAGCAGACTGTCCAGGTGCCTATACTACTCAGCTTCATTGTATACTGAGATGATTTTTTCTGTGTTGATGATTCATACTTGAGTATTTCTTTTGTTTGTTATTGACATTGTGTCTATTCTTGTCTAGGAAATGCTGAACCTAGCCATCAAGTACAACAAAGCGGTGCAAGAGGAGGACGAGCTGCCACCTGAGAAACTTGCGATAGCAAATGTGGGCCGGCAAGATGCAAAAAAAAGCATTTGGAAGAGCATGTGTCGAATTTGATGCCATCAAACATAGTTCAGACCCTAGGAACCATGCTCGACACAGTTGTCTTTTAGTCTGCTAATATTGTTGTTCCAAACTGAAACATAGCCACTCTACTTAAGCTTATCCAAGCATGACACATGCATTGAGCTTCGCGACAGATACATTTTGGTCCTAAGGTTTGTTTATGAATGGATTTGTCTACATTTCATTGTTGTTAAACTCCTTTCCTTTTCTATCAAAGCTTCAGTGTGTTCTACCAGTCACATTTAAGCCAATGTGGGTCCAGATGTCAGTTGGCACCAAGTTTATCATGCGATTTGCCGTATCACAAGATAAACGGCTTGATTTATTGCCTTGAGATGTTAATGTTTATTAGGGTGGGTTTTCCATGTGCTATTGCCTTTGATGCTATTGCCTTTAAAACAACCACAATATTGTTCAAAAGCATTTTATAGGAATTAAAATAATATTCACAAGTTACTTAGCTGGATGAACACAGTGGGACTAGTCTACGGTAGTTCACAGTAATAGATGACTCCTATAATAGTTTGCAGTAACAGATACCATTAGAAAATAAATCAATGATTGGTTAAAAAATTTCAGGCACATGTTGGCCTGCTAATGAAGCATCATGACAAGTGAGTCCAGCAGCTAATAGTTCTGCTAAAGCATCGAGCAGCAGGTAATTAGAGCTTTTCGATCGTACCTGTGGTCGTGTCTGAGGTGGTGTGGGTTGCAAATAACGACATCTAAAGAACGACATCTGCACATAATAAAAAAGAGGTTAGTACATAGCTATATATGGAAATTGGGCAATTTAGCTGTGGCACACAGTAAAAGGTTGAATTCAGCTCCAGGGCATCCCAAAACGGCTTTTCCGTCCTGCAGCACGGCAAAACTAGGGATATTGTCTAAAACACACCGCGCCCATTAAGGGCCTGTTTGTTTACCCCTCAGATTATATAATCTGGATTAAATAATCCTAAGAGGCAAACAAACAGTCCAGCTTATTTGCCGAGATTATATAATCTAACCCCTTGGATTATGATAATCCATAAGCAAGTGAGGAGGTGCTTATTTCAGATTATTTTTTTCCCACTTCCCCACTACCCTTTCAAGTTTCCTAGAAATTACCCACCATTGCCATTATAACCCACCATTGGCATTATTGTCTTCCTCATACAAAAGAATCCTATTAACAACTCAAATAATCTGGATAAACAAACGGGACTACTCAGATTATATAATCCAGATTATATAATCCAGATTATATAATCCTCCAAAAATAATCTAGATTATATAATCCATGGGGTTAAACAAACAGGCCCTAAAAGACAGGCATTGCCCCTGGTTAACGATTGAGTCGGACGGCCTCTGTTCCAACCGTTAGGCCCAGGTTTCAACCGTTAGGCCCAGGTAGGCACCCCCTCAACCGTAAACCCTAATCGTATCCAGCCACGGAGCCACCATTCCCCTTCAACAACAGGTAGCCACCCCCTCGCCCACCACATCTTCACCGCAATCCACGATTGAGTCGGACGCACTCTGCCATGACGAAACGGGAGAGGAAGGATCCAGGTCGCATGACAAGCTTGGGATCCCTGACCAAGCAGCCGAATCTATCATGGGTTCCGCCCGGGTAAGCAATCTCTCAAATCCCTGATTCCTACGCACCTATTAGTCATACTTCTAGAGTTTTTGATTGGTGCACTTTTGCGTCTCTTTAGCATGGACCGTAGCTCCGCTTGCAGAATCGCTATTCGGGTTGGTGCTTATTGGGAGCAACATAGATACGAGTACCACATTTCTAGAGATGTTTTGCTGATTCGGGACAGGGATTTGATTTGTTTTATGGATCTGGTAGCTGATTTGCGAGCAGAGATTGCCTTAGAAACTGCGCGAAAGCTATCACTCCATTATTGGGACAAGATTGAAGCTAGATACAAGGAGGTAGATTGCGATGCAACATTACTTCATGCCCTTTCCATGTATTGGGAGTTTAGGAGACTCAAGCTAGCTGCTACTGTGTTGGACGAGCCATGCATTGAAAGTCAACATAGTGCAGTAACATATACACAACAGAATGAGATGCCAATTTCCCTTGTTTCTAATGCTAATGAGAATGAGGTAGCAGTTCCTTCCAGCTCTATTCATGTAGAAAAAGAACAATTTGCTGCTGGGACCTCTGATCAGGTTGCTTCTAACCTGATTCATGCTGCGAACTCAGAAGGTGCTGCTAACTTAGAAGGTGCTGCTAACTCAGAAGGTGCTGCTAACTCAGAAGGTGTTGCTAACTCAGAGGATGTTGCTAACTCAGAGGGAGGTAATGCATGGGGACAATATGATGAAGATGAGTATGTTGGCGCAGACGATGAGAAGGCAACCTACAAGGAGCTATTTTCTGATATAGAAGAGAGTGGATCAGAGTACATCCCTGACTCTGATGATGAAGACCACGATGATTGTGTTGTAGATGACAATGGAGATCCTCTGTTTGTCACAACAACTGACTTAGAGAACCCTAATATTGCAGTAGGTGTTAGATTTGAGGATGGGCCTACTTTCAAAAAGGCTATTAGGCAGTGGGCTATCTTACATGAGGTTGAAATTGGGGCTCACTATAGTGAATCTTCTAGGTATAGAGGATTCTGCAAAGCAAAGAAGTGCAATTGGAGGATCCATGCATCACAATTGCCTGATGGTAAAACTTGGCAGGTATAATATGTTTATTTGCAACATTAAATACTTAATATACTAGAGTACTTTCTTACATGCAGATCCAATGCAGGTAAAGAAGATGTCAAAGAGGCACTACTGCAGGAGCAGAAGCAAGATGGAGAAGAATTGCATGGCCAATCAGTATTGGGTTAGAGACAAGGTAGTGCCGATGCTTAGGGAAAATCCTAACCTAGGTGCTGGAGCTCTGGTGAAAAAGCTACAAGAGAAATATCTCATCCAGGTTTCATATTGTGTTGCATGGAAAGGAAAGGAGCTAGCACTTGATGAGCTGATGGGCAAATGGGAAGACAGCTTTGACCATATCTATGCTTTCAAGGCTGCAATAGAGAAGGAGTCTCCTGGTAGTGTAGTGGAGATACAAACAGAGAAGGTTGGGGAAAAGATCAGATTCTGCAAAATGTTTGTTGCATTCAAGGCTTGTATTGATGGTTTTTTGCAAGGGTGCAGGCCCTATTTAGGCATTGACTCAACTGTGCTCACAGGTAGGTGGAAAGGCCAACTTGCTTCTGCAGTTGCAATAGATGGCCACAATTGGATGTTTCCTGTGGCACTTGGGCTGTTTGAATCTGAAAGTAAGGATAGTTGGAAATGGTTCATGGAGAAGTTGCAGACAGCTATAGGATCACCCCATGGTCTAGTAATATCCACAGATGCAGGAAAAGGCATAGACAGTGCATTAACCAATGCCTTCAACAATGGTGTTGAGCACCGAGAATGTGTGAGACATCTATTTAAGAATTTTCAGAAAAGGTTTCATGGTGAAGTGTTTGAAAGAAACCTTTGGCCAGCAGCAAGAGCATATAGGAGGACAGTCCATGATAAGCA
This sequence comes from Zea mays, assembly GCF_902167145.1. Taxonomy (NCBI): domain Eukaryota; kingdom Viridiplantae; phylum Streptophyta; class Magnoliopsida; order Poales; family Poaceae; genus Zea; species Zea mays. The sequence goes on from NC_050101.1 coordinate 20,878,459, forward strand.
CTATAATATCATGAAAATAGCATCACCTGCAGCCATTAAGTGGTTGGAAGACACTCACAAACATTTGTGGGCCAGATGTTATTTTTCTACAGCAAGCAAGTGTGACTATGTAACCAATAATATTGCTGAAACGTTTAACTGTTGGATTAAAGATGAGAAGTCTTTACCACCAGTGGAGCTAATTGATAGAATCAGGCAAAAGATTTTGGAGAAGTTTTTTGTGAGGAAGAACCTTGCAGATAAGTTGACTGGCACAATTTTACCATCTGTCATGAAACAACTTCATGATGCTGGCAGAGGTTTGGTTGGTTATGTGGTTCACAAGGGTCCTGATCATACAGCTGAAGTGTCTGGTGTTCATAAGGATTTGACTCCATGGAGACACACTATTGATCTGGTAAATAGGGAGTGCAGCTGCAAGAAATGGCAGCTAACTGGTTTGCCTTGCACTCATGCATTGAGCGTTATAGGTTGTTTCAGGAACCTGAAATTGGAAGATTATGTTGACTCCTACTACTCTGTGGAAAAATTCAAGACTGCTTATGTTGGGAAGATACCTACTTTGACAGATAAGACTGAGTGGGAGCAACCAGAGGTAGGTTACAAGGTATGGCCTCCCATACTAAAGAGAGCTGCTGGTAGCCAAGGACAAGAAGGTTCATTGGAGTAGAATGAGGGTCGGGGAAAAAGAGGCACAAATGCAAGAGATGTGGTCAGTTTGGTCACCAAATGAGGACATGTAATGAACCAGTATATGACTCAGATGCACCACCACCAACTGCTCCAAAGCCTAAGAGGGTGAGACAGAAGAAAAAGAAGGTGGTGGTGGTAGAAGATGATCCTCTGTCATTGCCTGCACCATCAAGTCCAGTGTAGAAGAAAAAGAACCAGAGGGGAACCAAGAGCAAGTAGTGTTACTTATGTTACTCATTATACTACGTTCTGTAATGTGCCATGAAGTGGTACTATGTTCTGTTAGTCATGTTTCTTATGTAAGACATGTGCAATTTGTTTTCTGTTGAACATGTGTAATGTGTCCTCTGTTGGACATGTGCAATATGTCATTGAACTACGTTCTATAATATCTAAGTTTCATGGAGTTTCATCTACTTCGATCAACTCAAGTATTGAACATGCTTGGATTACCATTTCAATCAAGGTCAGTCACAAAGGTACACCCATTACATACATATCACTTGAGCATGGCTGCAACTACCATTGCCACTACCACAGTGTCACACCCGGATTTTGGGGCACCAAGACCCGGGCGCGAACATAATCACCAGGTGTGCTGGGACCAAGTCTCACACATATGATGAATCATGGCACAGGATCGAATGTCACATCTTTACTACATAACAGGAGTTCTATACAAAAATAAATAAATAATTACATTATAAGGAGACAACGGTCCAGCAACCCAAAGTTGACTGGGAGACGACGGCCTAGACCTCTCACGAACACATCGCATCATCCTCCATGCGCCTTATCCTGCGGTACCTGTTCTTGACCTGTGGGGGGGTGTGAGACAGCAAGAGTGAGCTCACATACGTTCATCGCTCAACAAGTTGTGGGGAATAATGTGAATGAACTCGCCAAAGGTGAGAGTTCATGTGAAGTGTAAGGCTTACCAAAGAGGATGGTTAGAGCTGAGCATTGCTTTTAAAGTTGGTCAAAATTTTATTAACAATTACTAAGTATAAGTAAATACCAACCCAATTAAGCAGTAGAACAAAAGTAACAACATCACCTGCGATGCAATGCATATGACAAATTGAATTTAGTTCCATAAATTAATCATGTGAGGGTCCGAGCTGCTCATGACCGTAAGCACGGCTAGTATACCAGTTTTACACTTTGCAGAGGTTGCACATCTTTACCCACAAGTCATGTTACCCATCTGCCAAGGGATCGCGACTTCCCATACACCTCTACCGAGGAGGCGAGGCAGGGTAACACTACGAGGCCTTTACAAAGTTCCACTAGCTTCAGAAAACCCGCTACAGTTTATAGGAAGCTCCAATGCAGGAATCCCTTGCAGGACCGCCATCGCAGCAAAATCCTCCTGAGGGCCTCCCTACACTGACCACTCCCTTACTGCCCTTGCCCCTTTCGGGTAAGGTAGTCCTCCACTAGCTTTCCTAATTAATCAGCCAAGGGCGTCCATAAACCCTTGTGGTAGCACTGTTTTCCCGGGTGGTCGCTCCATGTTCCAATTAACATAATGATCTTATCATGAACAGTGATAATAAACAGATAGTAAAAGTATAATCGTGAACAATGTATCTTCATACCCAAAACCACATAAAGCACTAGCAAGTACTACCCAAAAAGTTCAGTGGTAAACAAGGTATAAAGATAGACAAACTAGGGTAACCTATTGGGTCCCATCAAAATTAACCTATGCAGATCATTATGATTAATCAGAACATGAGTGGGTAAATATCACACCCGTTTCCAAAGGGCAGAGCCGGGTGCATAGCATATGTGTGCCAGGATCTATTTCCACACATATGTTGACGTCACAAGTGTAATATATCAAAAGAACAATGCATAAAAGCGTAAATTACGATTATATTAACATATTACACTTCGAACAGACATAATGTTTTAACCTTTATTCATCAAAGTACAGCGAAACATGGACATCCATCCACAGGGGGGGTATCACTAGACTAGCATCCATGGAGTTCAGCATCATATCTTCATCTGCAAACTTCTGATCAAAATTAAGCAAGGGTGAGCTCACTTATGGTCGGGGCTCAGCAAGTGGGAGAAAAACTAATGCAAGTCTAACAAGGTGCGGCTGAGGTTGAGCAGTAAGCATTTTAGTTGGTCAACATTTTATTAACAACACCTGTCTTACTAATAAGTGTGAATCCCAAGTATTCCCATTAAGCAAAGATACAAGAGTATTTCAAAAACACTTAAGTGAAACCACTTAAGCAAACCATTGGCAGATCATCGGATCTCGATTTATTTCCATCTTCAAGTTCAATTATCATGTGAGGAGTCCAGGCTGCTCATAACCGTGAGCACGGCTGATATATCAGTTTTACACTCTGCAGAGGTGGCGCATCTTTACCCATGAGTCGCGATTCCCTTCTAGCCCGGGTTAGCTAGACCCTTATTCACTTCCGAGGTGAATGGCCAGGGTCTCACTACGAGGCTTCTCCCTAGAGTCCTCATTACGCAAATGCTGGAAATGGTCAAACTGCATAAGGCACACCTACCGTAACCAACTTATAGTCCAGACTACAGGGTAAAGCTTTGGGAACTATGCCCGTATCCAATCTGCCTGAGCCGGAACTATAAGAGCTTGCCAGATGCCCCCGTTCCTGTCGACCACGACCAGCACCCAACATAAGACTTCCCTAGTTATTTAGCCAAGACCAGAGCCATGATAGTTCTCATGGTAGCACTGTTTTCCCGGGTGGTCACTCCATGTTCCAATTAATATGCAATAATCTTGTTTAACCATCGGGTTAACAACAATAAAGTAATCTTACCATTTGGAACATTAATATCATAAACAGGAGTGACTGCATAAATTTAAAGTTGTAGCAATAGCATAGCTACTTGATTAGATCATAATCCCAGGTTAAACAAGGAGTAAGGTTGGAAAGGTTATCTAAATAGGTAACCCGTCAAGTTATGCATATATATCCAAAAGAGTAAACTTTATTAAATGTATTGTTTGGGATCAAACAGAGTATGCAGAGGGAGAAGTCCACTTGCCTTGCTTATAGAAAACTTGAGGTTCTTCCACAGAATATATCTTGATTCTCAACTACTGGATCAATATCTAAACATCACATAACAAACAAGAAGAACAAACACCACTCAATAACATACCACATTCACCATACGTAAAGCTAAAAGAAAGCCTAACGAAAAGAGCGTTCGCTTTTCAAAAACACTACACGCAAGGGTTATAATAAAAAGGTATTCTTTTCAAAAAGGTGTGATCTATACTTTATAAAACAAGACATGGGCTTAAAATATATTAACTAAAATATACAAATATTTGGTTCACCAAATTAATCTTTTATAAAGCATCATACGTGATATGTCTAATATTAAGGGTTTATAAGATGATAAAACACGTTATAACAATATTAAACCTTTTTAACATTTTAGAAAAGATATATGTTATATATCCAAGGTTAATGGGCGACTAATCACGTTATAAATTTTTAGAAGCATTATGGAACATATAATTCATTGTTAAACCTATCACTTATGATAAATTAAGATATAAGTCTAAATAGATTTTATGTGCAAAGGTCATTATTATTTTTAAACACCTATTTATGGAAAGTTATGGTATATGTTTTAAATGAACTTTTATGTAGGAGAAAATGAACAAACAATTATATTTTATTTTTATTAGAAAGTACATGTCATGTATTCTTTATTAAGAAAGCTATATACAAAACAAATATGTAAACTAACATTTAATTATAAAAAGAACATGAACACTAATTTTATTTATTTTATCCTTTAGGGACCACTAAATTATATATATATATAAAATATGGATTCAATGTGATGAACGGATTAATCACGCCTACATTACTAGTTATGGACAAATTGTAACGTAATCTAATTATTAAATTGTGAGAAAATATAAATAATCTATTGATTATATTTAGTTTCAATTTAGGAACATATGACCCAAATCATTTCAAAGGAAAAAGTATAAACTATCATTTTAGTTTACAAAAACAAGAACACTAATTAATCTATTTTAACACTTATTTTAGAAAAAGCTCTATATTACTTTTAAACATTGTGAGACATAACATATCATCATTTATAAGAACTTGAATATAAGGCTAAATCAAGTTTAAAGGGAAATATAATTATACATATATTTATCTTTTATTTTATTAAGTAACATATGGTCTACAATTTCTTTTAAATTTCTATTCAAGAAGGCTATACTTAAACATCTATAATAAACATTGTTAAATTATGAAAATATGATATCTACTGAAAATACCATTTTAATATTTCTTGTATAACAACAGTAATAAAGAATTAAATTATGAAAATACGTGAGCTGTTGGAATCATTAATTAAAAATGCTTTATTACATAATTATGAAACTAACAAAACTATTTCTAATTTATTTTGGTTCCAAATGTACATTTTAACATTGATCTACACATAAATAATGGTAGACTAGGAGAGGTAGCTAGTAAATTTGTATTTTTTTTACAAATAACACTATAAATCTCTTATTTTTTTGGTTAAAAATATGTAATCCTTCTTTCCTTTCATATTTATAAAACTACCATAGATCAATTATAATTATCACTAATCAAATTTAAATTACAAAAATATGTAGATTGTTGCAAACACTGATTTGAAGTTTTAGCACAAATTTACGAAGCTAACAAAATAGTATTTAGTTTATTTGAGTATCAAATAAATATTTTAAAATATGAATAATGTCGCAAGGTCTATATGTGATTAAACATATACTTGGAGCGGTAGATTGTGATTTTGTTTTCACCTTCTTCTACCTTGGATCGACACAGCAGCAAGGAACGGGGTCGCAGGAGATCTCCGCACCAGGACTGAGCGAAGGAGACTGCCTGAAAGAGGCTTCAACGACGGCGTGCTTGGGTGACGGACAGGTGAGGAACCGGCGATGTCGTGGATGTGCACGAGCGCGGCTCCGATGAGGTGGGTCAGACGGCAATGACGACGAGCCGTAGGCAGCGCCAGGAAACAGAGAAAGAAACACCGGTGGTGAAGGGCAAAGGTATGGCAAAGGGCAACAGGGACTCGTCACGCTGTTGATGGGAAGCAGAGCTCCGACGACTGGTGAGAAGAGAGCAGCAGGCGCGGCGTGTAGCAAGTAGCTCAAGCAAGAGAGGAGCTGGCGAGCTGAGAAGCGCGGACGGGTCTGCTCTTATAGTCGAGCAGAGGAAGGGGAGAGGGCGTCGGGTGCCGGCTTGATGGTGCCTTGAAGGCTATTTGCTGTGGTGTTGAATGTCGTGATTGAAATCTCCATTAATAGAGGAGGTAAGGCTGGGAAAGAAACCGTCGTGACGAGGAACGGGCGAGCGACTGATTGGGCGCTGGGCCAGCGAGGGGATATGGGCTGAATCAACGGTGACTGCTGCTGCTGATTCTTGCGAACAGAGCAACGTTAGAGAAAGTGGAGGAGAAGAGGAATAGTGTCATGGGTCCCATGCGTCATTGGGAGGTGAGAGGAGAGAGAGTGGGAGAGGAATGTGCTAGCCTGGTAGAACGACCGTGCATTTTGTTTGTTTTTATTTCTTTTTTCTATTTCCTTTTCAAATTTCGAAATATACATTTAAATAACCTTAAAAATTTATAAAAATTAACTCAAAACTATTTATAAATAAAATACTTATTTTTTTTACTATTAATTATTATATTGTTTATTAGGATTTCCATTTAAGAAGAAATGATGTTCAATATCAACTATGAGTAGTCCAAAAATCATTCCAAAAGAAACAAACACTTCAATAAAAGATTTATTACCATGATTACCATTATAAACTAGAATTATTAAAAAACCTTATTTTAGCAATTAATTATTGTTTTGTAAAATGAGATTTTCTTCACAAGATCGAATTCATAAATTGGATTTTCAAATCAATTCAAACAAAATATATGCTTCGGCATGAGTGTAACAAACACTTGGTAATTTTATCTATTTAAGAAATTCTTCAAATCATATATATCAAGGTTCTCCTTATTTGAAAACATAAATATTTTTCCTTTCTACTAAAATTTAATAATCCAAATAGGGTTGTTTGTTTTTGCTAGATTTAGGGTGTTACAAACATACCCCCTTAAAAAGAATCTCGTCCTCGAGATTAAGAAAGGCTAGCACGAAAGCAAAGGAGATACATGGTTATTTGTAGGTTCTTAGTTCACATTGAACTCCTCCAAACTTAAGGAACTTCCTTACTTCTTTGCTCCAAAATGTATACTAATCAAGCGACCTTCATCATCATACTTATAAAATGGTTGGTCTTCTGGGTTATTGTTTGGGTCTTGCTTCACCGTCTTCTTCTTTAGTTGGTCTAGACGCTTCTTGGGGCATTCGCGAATAATATGTTCTTCATTTTTGCAGTAGTAGCAAGCACCTCTTGCTTTGAGTTCTTTGCGAGTCAACTTTCCTTGACCAACAGGTGACGAAGAATGATTGAGTGTCTGTATCTCACATAGCTGAGTCTGGCTTGATTCTTCTGTTTGTGTATCAATGTGTTTTAGGGCTTTTGCTTGTGGTTGGGGTGGACTACTCATGTATCCAAACATTTTACTATTCCTTTTGTTGTTCTTCACGATGTTGATAGAAGTTTCTGTACATTTTTGTTCATATTCCATGTGTGGAGATTGAGATAGCTTTATCTCGGAGGTATCCGGTAGTGAACTCTTCTCAGGACAGTTACAGAAGTAATGACCTTCACGTCCACATTGATAGCAAGCTTTTCTTGAAGTTATTTCTTGACTTTTTCCATGTTTCCCTTTTTTGTTTCTTGGACCTGATGCGAACACGAGGCTGAAACTGTGTGCAAGTGATCGTCCATCCATCAATGTAATACTCATGTGCTTCTTCTTGTAGCTGGGCATCCTTGTGATGTTTCCTTTTTGGCATACTTTGCAATTCATCAACTGACAGTGCATTAGATACGAGAGAATCTGCTATTAGATGTTCTTGGGGGAACATCTGTCTATTTATGCCAGAAAATAAAATCATGTTCTTCTATTTTGTAGTTTCACTTTCGTTTGTACTGATCTGGCGACAAGGAATTCCATAGTACTCGCAACAACAACATGTTCCAAGGTCACTTGTCTGTTGGTTTGGTTGTGCATCCTGTTGTGTCTTGAATGTTTGTTCATCAACTGTTTTATTTATAGTGTTGTTTTGACTTGTCAACACACCGCATTCTTTGCATTTAGTGACATCACTTGTAGTTATCATTCCAAGGTCTGACATCTGTATGGGTATGGAAGAATGGGAGGGACGAAAGGGTTGAGTAAAGACAGATTATAGAGAGCAGAGAAAACCCATTTATCTAAGGTTTTACCTAGCTAACTGATGCCATTGTGGACAAAAGTCACACAATACACCAACAATCATTTCAAAGAAGTAAATCAAACATGAACACAAAGGACAATGAATTCAAACATACCAGCACAACACAATCCAATTCTACTCATTCAACCAAACAAAAGGTGAGACAAGGTTTGGAATAAGAAAGATATTATAAAGTCAAGGAGTCAGGTAAGAATTATCAAGGAGTTAGACAAGACCAAAACATTATTGTTAATGACCAATAATGAAATAAGATAACCACTAACTGGTGAAGCGAGGATAAATTATACAACCAAGGATATGAGAAAGTTTTTTCCTTTTTTTAAGGATACAAAATACAAGGGCATTATCAAGTAGAGAGACAAAGGGTTCAATATCTCGAGGTAGATATTGTCCAAGGATGACAATACAATGGCAAGAAAATAAAAGTATAAGAATTCAATAGGGAGAAAGCATTATCAAGGAGAAAAGTAGAGAGACAAAAGTTTAATATATCAAGGTAGATATTGCCTAAGGATGGCAATACAATGGCAAGGAAACAAAAGTATAAGAAGTCAAGGGTTTTATAGCAATATTATGGATTAGAAAACCACTATAATATAATGTCGTCTTTACCGATCTAGGCGAAAATCTCAATACTAAAGAACAATCCTATCAACCTAGCCAAGAAGTCAAATAATAGATCTAGGGGATCCATAACAAAACTTCTTGCAGAGTGGGGATAAGATAGAGAATAGGGCATCGTCGATAGCTTCGAGAGGGTTTCTTCTGGCAAACTTCGCTTCAAGTTCCGCAATCCTAGCTTGATCATCTTGCAATGCTTCTCATTAGAATCTTCTGATAGAAAAAGAATCAGACAAGAAGAGTTGAAAATAAAAGAGACGAGTTTTGATATAAAGTAAGTTTTTATGGAGCAAAATATATCAAGCTTTGAAAGACTGACTGGGCTTTCCATTTCTAACTAATCTAGCGACCTACGGTCACATTGCTTTGATACCACTTCTATCACACCCGTTTCCAAAGGGCAGAGCCGGGTGCATAGCATATGTGTGCCAGGATCTATTTCCACACATATGTTGACGTCACAAGTGTAATATATCAAAAGAACAATGCATAAAAGCGTAAATTACGATTATATTAACATATTACACTTCGAACAGACATAATGTTTTAACCTTTATTCATCAAAGTACAGCGAAACATGGACATCCATCCACAGGGGGGGTATCACTAGACTAGCATCCATGGAGTTCAGCATCATATCTTCATCTGCAAACTTCTGATCAAAATTAAGCAAGGGTGAGCTCACTTATGGTCAGGGCTCAGCAAGTGGGAGAAAAACTAATGCAAGTCTAACAAGGTGCGGCTGAGGTTGAGCAGTAAGCATTTTAGTTGGTCAACATTTTATTAACAACACCTGTCTTACTAATAAGTGTGAATCCCAAGTATTCCCATTAAGCAAAGATACAAGAGTATTTCAAAAACACTTAAGTGAAACCACTTAAGCAAACCATTGGCAGATCATCGGATCTCGATTTATTTCCATCTTCAAGTTCAATTATCATGTGAGGAGTCCAGGCTGCTCATAACCGTGAGCACGGCTGATATATCAGTTTTACACTCTGCAGAGGTGGCGCATCTTTACCCATGAGTCGCGATTCCCTTCTAGCCCGGGTTAGCTAGACCCTTATTCACTTCCGAGGTGAATGGCCAGGGTCTCACTACGAGGCTTCTCCCTAGAGTCCTCATTACGTAAATGCTGGAAATGGTCAAACTGCATAAGGCACACCTACCGTAACCAACTTATAGTCCAGACTACAGGGTAAAGCTTTGGGAACTATGCCCGTATCCAATCTGCCTGAGCCGGAACTATAAGAGCTTGCCAGATGCCCCCGTTCCTGTCGACCACGACCAGCACCCAACATAAGACTTCCCTAGTTATTTAGCCAAGACCAGAGCCATGATAGTTCTCATGGTAGCACTGTTTTCCCGGGTGGTCACTCCATGTTCCAATTAATATGCAATAATCTTGTTTAACCATCGGGTTAACAACAATAAAGTAATCTTACCATTTGGAACATTAATATCATAAACAGGAGTGACTGCATAAATTTAAAGTTGTAGCAATAGCATAGCTACTTGATTAGATCATAATCCCAGGTTAAACAAGGAGTAAGGTTGGAAAGGTTATCTAAATAGGTAACCCGTCAAGTTATGCATATATATCCAAAAGAGTAAACTTTATTAAATGTATTGTTTGGGATCAAACAGAGTATGCAGAGGGAGAAGTCCACTTGCCTTGCTTATAGAAAACTTGAGGTTCTTCCACAGAATATATCTTGATTCTCAACTACTGGATCAATATCTAAACATCACATAACAAACAAGAAGAACAAACACCACTCAATAACATACCACATTCACCATACGTAAAGCTAAAAGAAAGCCTAACGAAAAGAGCGTTCGCTTTTCAAAAACACTACACGCAAGGGTTATAATAAAAAGGTATTCTTTTCAAAAAGGTGTGATCTATACTTTATAAAACAAGACATGGGCTTAAAATATATTAACTAAAATATACAAATATTTGGTTCACTAAATTAATCTTTTATAAAGCATCATACGTGATATGTCTAATATTAAGGGTTTATAAGATGATAAAACACGTTATAACAATATTAAACCTTTTTAACATTTTAGAAAAGATATATGTTATATATCCAAGGTTAATGGGCGACTAATCACGTTATAAATTTTTAGAAGCATTATGGAACATATAATTCATTGTTAAACCTATCACTTATGATAAATTAAGATATAAGTCTAAATAGATTTTATGTGCAAAGGTCATTATTATTTTTAAACACCTATTTATGGAAAGTTATGGTATATGTTTTAAATGAACTTTTATGTAGGAGAAAATGAACAAACAATTATATTTTATTTTTATTAGAAAGTACATGTCATGTATTCTTTATTAAGAAAGCTATATACAAAACAAATATGTAAACTAACATTTAATTATAAAAAGGACATGAACACTAATTTTATTTATTTTATCCTTTAGGGACCACTAAATTATATATATATATATATATAAAATATGGATTCAATGTGATGAACGGATTAATCACGCCTACATTACTAGTTATGGACAAATTGTAACGTAATCTAATTATTAAATTGTGAGAAAATATAAATAATCTATTGATTATATTTAGTTTCAATTTAGGAACATATGACCCAAATCATTTCAAAGGAAAAAGTATAAACTATCATTTTAGTTTACAAAAACAAGAACACTAATTAATCTATTTTAACACTTATTTTAGAAAAAGCTCTATATTACTTTTAAACATTGTGAGACATAACATATCATCATTTATAAGAACTTGAATATAAGGCTAAATCAAGTTTAAAGGGAAATATAATTATACATATATTTATCTTTTATTTTATTAAGTAACATATGGTCTACAATTTCTTTTAAATTTCTATTCAAGAAGGCTATACTTAAACATCTATAATAAACATTGTTAAATTATGAAAATATGATATCTACTGAAAATACCATTTTAATATTTCTTGTATAACAACAGTAATAAAGAATTAAATTATGAAAATACGTGAGCTGTTGGAATCATTAATTAAAAATGCTTTATTACATAATTATGAAACTAACAAAACCATTTCTAATTTATTTTGGTTCCAAATGTACATTTTTAACATTGATCTACACATAAATAATGGTAGACTAGGAGAGGTAGCTAGTAAATTTGTATTTTTTTTACAAATAACACTATAAATCTCTTATTTTTTTGGTTAAAAATATGTAATCCTTCTTTCCTTTCATATTTATAAAACTACCGTAGATCAATTATAATTATCACTAATCAAATTTAAATTACAAAAATATGTAGATTGTTGCAAACACTGATTTGAAGTTTTAGCACAAATTTACGAAGCTAACAAAATAGTATTTAGTTTATTTGAGTATCAAATAAATATTTTAAAATATGAATAATGTCGCAAGGTCTATATGTGATTAAACATATACTTGGAGCGGTAGATTGTGATTTTGTTTTCACCTTCTTCTACCTTGGATCGACACAGCAGCAAGGAACGGGGTCGCAGGAGATCTCCGCACCAGGACTGAGCGAAGGAGACTGCCTGAAAGAGGCTTCAACGACGGCGTGCTTGGGTGACGGATAGGTGAGGAACCGGCGATGTCGTGGATGTGCACGAGCGCGGCTCCGATGAGGTGGGTCAGACGGCAATGACGACGAGCCGTAGGCAGCGCCAGGAAACAGAGAAAGAAACACCGGTGGTGAAGGGCAAAGGTATGGCAAAGGGCAACAGGGACTCGTCACGCTGTTGATGGGAAGCAGAGCTCCGACGACTGGTGAGAAGAGAGCAGCAGGCGCGGCGTGTAGCAAGTAGCTCAAGCAAGAGAGGAGCTGGCGAGCTGAGAAGCGCGGACGGGTCTGCTCTTATAGTCGAGCAGAGGAAGGGGAGAGGGCGTCGGGTGCCGGCTTGATGGTGCCTTGAAGGCTATTTGCTGTGGTGTTGAATGCCGTGATTGAAATCTCCATTAATAGAGGAGGTAAGGCTGGGAAAGAAACCGTCGTGACGAGGAACGGGCGAGCGACTGATTGGGCGCTGGGCCAGCGAGGGGATATGGGCTGAATCAACGGTGACTGCTGCTGCTGATTCTTGCGAACAGAGCAACGTTAGAGAAAGTGGAGGAGAAGAGGAATAGTGTCATGGGTCCCATGCGTCATTGGGAGGTGAGAGGAGAGAGAGTGGGAGAGGAATGTGCTAGCCTGGTAGAACGACCGTGCATTTTGTTTGTTTTTATTTCTTTTTTCTATTTCCTTTTCAAATTTCGAAATATACATTTAAATAACCTTAAAAATTTATAAAAATTAACTCAAAACTATTTATAAATAAAATACTTATTTTTTTACTATTAATTATTATATTGTTTATTAGGATTTCCATTTAAGAAGAAATGATGTTCAATATCAACTATGAGTAGTCCAAAAATCATTCCAAAAGAAACACACACTTCAATAAAAGATTTATTACCATGATTACCATTATAAACTAGAATTATTAAAAAACCTTATTTTAGCAATTAATTATTGTTTTGTAAAATGAGATTTTCTTCACAAGATCGAATTCATAAATTGGATTTTCAAATCAATTCAAACAAAATATATGCTTCGGCATGAGTGTAACAAACACTTGGTAATTTTATCTATTTAAGAAATTCTTCAAATCATATATATCAAGGTTCTCCTTATTTGAAAACATAAATATTTTTCCTTTCTACTAAAATTTAATAATCCAAATAGGGTTGTTTGTTTTTGCTAGATTTAGGGTGTTACAGTAAAAGAAGTGATCAAGGGCACAACTTGCCTGGCTCTTGAGATTCCAGGTACCAACTTGCTTTTCAAATGACACGTGTCCTCGCGCTAGTCGTAGCAATACAAACAAACATGGTATAGATAAAATTAACATCACACCAAACATAAGAACAAACTGAATAATAATAATCTACACATTGCTACGAGACTATCGCAACTTGAATGGATCAAATCGGAGTTAAAACGGAGGAGTTATGATTTTCTGAAGATTCTATGTGTTTTATACAAGATTAAATGGAATATAAATTTTAATGTGACTTTCATGTCAAAACGGTGGTACTAGATGATATACAATAATATTACAAAATTATAGGAATTGGAACGGATTAATTTGGGCTTAATATGAATTTTCTATGAATTACCCAAGTTTTACACTTATTTTTATACTAAAAATCAATTTCTAAATCTATTTTTCCGGTTTTATTTAATTCCTGAACTGCGTCTCAATTTATATAGAAGGAAGGGGTCTCTGCGCAAAGATCCTAAGACACAGTGCACAGACGCGAGGACTGCGGGTTTATTATTTAACAACACCAGGGACTCTTTTGCAAAGTACTATGGTCGAAAGGGGTACGGTGAGATTTAGGCCGTCCGATTACGCGCGGATGGTGCGGATTAGATCCTACTCAAAACGAACCGGTACGAGACGCTGCCCGCCAGATCACGATCCTACGGCCACGGATTTAAAACAGCCACACCCTATTTGTCTCCGTCCGTGAGCCGATCAACGGCCCGGGTTGGATTCGGCCGAACTCCTGTGACGAATCAATCACAACCATTGATCACGATCGAACGGCGCAGAGCGCATCTTGAACCCCCGACACTCTCTCTCCTCACCTCCTACCGGTCTAACCTCGGCGGCGCGCAGCAGGCATCGCGGCAGCGCCATCACCGGTGTGCAGCAGACCGAGCCCCAGGTGTCCCAAGGTGTGATTCGAACGGCTCTTACGCGTGGATGAAAAGAATGTGATCCTAGGGAAGACAATCTCACCAGAAATCGTGCAGTGCAGGGCTTTGGCGACATCACACGGCGGACGTTGGTGAAGGAGCCTGACCATGCGTGTAGCAGCCCTGGCGACGGACTCCAAGTCCGGCGAGCTACCCTCGCCCAACCGCGGCACTAGGTCCCCAAGATTCTATCCTACTAAGATCTACTCGCGGTGGGGAGAGCGGTGAAGCACAGAGACGAGGTCTTACCGGAGTTTTCCGTAACGAAGCCCCCCAGCGACGGTAATGGCGGATGCGGCCCTGATCTGCCGACTCCGGCAAGAAATCAAACGGCCCCCGCCAGCAACCCTGGTCTGCCGCCAGCGAGCGCACAACTCCCACGATGCTCCCCGACACAGCGCGAGTCTCACGAGGCAACTGGCTACTGGCTTACTGCTGATATCTTCGCGAGCTCACCCCTCCAACCATGGCGATACCCCCGGTCGCATGCTTATATATCCACGGCCTGCGCGTGATTCCCGGCCACGGACTCCCAACGAGTTGCGCGGGTCATGCGGTGCCGAACCCACAACGTCCGCGCATTGGGTAGGAAGGGAAGTCCGGGTTGGTCGGGTGGGCGAGGCCGACTTTTCCTGCGCGAACTACGGCATGTTCCTGTTGCGGCGAGGACGGAGGAGATAGACCCGACAGGTGGGACCCTGCACACAGAGGCAGCGGAAGGGAGCGAGCGAGTGCGTAGCGGAATGGCTGCAGGTGGGGCCAGCGCGACAGTGAGGCGGGCGTTAACGCGAGCGCGAGTGTGATCCTCCATTGGGCCGACAGGGAAAGAAATCGGCCCAAGCACAGGTTTGCTTTTCCTTTT
This sequence comes from Zea mays, assembly GCF_902167145.1. Classification (NCBI taxonomy): domain Eukaryota; kingdom Viridiplantae; phylum Streptophyta; class Magnoliopsida; order Poales; family Poaceae; genus Zea; species Zea mays. The sequence goes on from NC_050101.1 coordinate 20,893,784, forward strand.
CTTTTTTTTATTTTGTTTTCTACATGAATTTCAAATCAACACAAGTTTGAAGTTCCAACCCTTAATTTAGATACACATATAAAACTTTAGCATGATGTGCAACGACATATTTTATATATTTATTTTATTTTAGTTCTTTTAGACAAGCCTCCGCCGTCGGTGCAACGACATATTTATTTTAGTTCTTTTAAACTCGCCCATGAGGTCGGCTCCGCCATCGGTTCTGCACTGGCTCTCCACGATGGCGGCGGCGGCCTTTCTGTCTCAACAGGCGGAAGAGATGTGAACTAACGGCTTTCCGTCAACGTTGAGGGCAAATAAGTCAGTTCGTCTGCTCTCTCCTCCGGACATTGGACGCGGTGTGTTGTGGACAATATCCCCAGTTTTACAGTGTTGCAGAGCCGAAAAGCCGTTTTGGGGTGCCCTAGGGCTGAATTCAACCTTTTACTGTGTGCCACAGCTAAATGCCCCATGGAAATTTTGTGACAAATAACAAAGGTAAGATATATGTCAAATATTCAAATTTAATAAAAGCATACTTATCAAAAATCGTCTGCATCTGACTCTGCTTCGTTGGCTCGTTGCATATTGACACGCTCTCTTAGGAGTTGAATTCTCACTGACTTTCTAACAGGGCGGCTCCGTTTTGGTCTAGGTTCCTCTATTGAGTCCATAGTATTATTCTCTATTAGCTCTAGCCCTTCTCCATCGAAAATCTAGAGTCTTCGTCCAACCATGTTAGCATGGTCGTCATCGGGTTCAAACCCTCCTTCTTGGAACACTTCATGATCATCATCTAACTTGCTATCCGAGTACGCTGCGTCCCCAGGAGGAAGCACTTGCCTGTTGTTGAGCACCATTTGTGGCACTGGGCATGGCCGGACGGTCCGGCTTTGAGGCCCGGACGGTCCGCGATAGGATTAGATCAGGCGGTTAAACTCCTATCTCCTCGCGTGTTTATCCCTCTAATCTCGCGGGAGCTGTTGGAGGACGCCTAGGAACGGGTCCAGACCTCCCCCTCATATATTTGAAGGGGTACGGCCGATTGAGAAAACACCAATCGAACCCAAATCAATATATTACCAGTTCTTTACTTTCATGCCCTAGGAGTAGACAGTAATGTAGCCTTCTCATCTCCAACTTCACCTCTCTTCGGCTCTACGTCGTCTAGAGGCGTCTTGGGTGGCCTGCCGACCCCAAGACAAAACCTAGGAACCCTCCTCCCTGACGGGGTCCCTCCCGAGGGGTCGGATCCAGGTGCTGTTGGCGAACGCCGCCACCTCTGCGCACGCAGGGACAGTCCGGCCACCAGGCGCGGACCGTCCGGCCTCGCTGCAGAGAAGATCTCGCTCCTGCCACAGGTCGCGGACCGTCCGGCCCTAGGCCGCGGACTGTCCGCGCCTCCGCAGAGAGCACCGCCGTCGGTACACCTCGCAGTGATTGGCGCCCACATCGGCGCCAACACACTTTTTGGCGACTCCGCTGGGGAACAAGCGTTTGGATCTATTAAATTGGCCCCTAATGGCCGGTTCCAAAGACCTTACCGAAGTTTCTCCCAGCAACATCATCGAGCCAGCTTGGGAAGCCCTGCTGGCTGAAGACCAGCAGGAGTTCGAGGAGCACACGGAACGGATGAACAAGGAAGCAAAGGCGAAATTTCTGACCAACTTCAAGGTGGACAGAAATCAGAAGGTCGTCCGTGTGCGGGCAACTGATCCGGAATCGCTCCAACCTGCTGCAGCTACCCCCAATGTAAGTAAAGCAATCGAAATCCAATCTCTTAGATCTTACATAGATGAGCAGCAAGAACAAATGCAACAAATCATAGGGGGTATGCAAGAGGATTATAAAAGGCTAGCACGTGCGTTTGATAAATCTGCTGTTACTAATTTTCCATCGCACGAGGTTGAAACTAGGAAAAATACGCTTTGGTCATCGGCTGCAAATTGGCATGACCAATCCTAACCACTTTACGGGATGCCGATGGACACATACCCTGGGCAACCACAGCCTCCAACACAGATCGGGGGTAAATCCACCGATCTGCGCACGGCCGGACTGTCCGCACGTGATGGCGGACCGTCCGGGCCAGCGGTGGCCGACCCCATTTTCCGAAACGAATTACCGAAATGCGCGCTAGGGCCACCGCACTCCGCGCAAACACTAACTGACAGCTTCGGACCGTCCGCGCACAGAGCCGGACAGTCCGAAGACATTACCGGACGGTCCGTCTACAATGCCGGACTGTCCGCGCACACAGCCGGACGGTCCGCGTACCATACCGGACAGTCCGGCGCAGAGTATTCAGGAAATAATGTTAATTATTATTCCCCATTCTTACACCCGTCCCAGCTAAACCTCCCGTTACACCCCACGGCGCCCCAACACCATGATATGATAACCCAGACACATGTGGGCGAACACTTTTCGGCCCCCCGAAGGCCGGAAAAATATTCTGACCAACAATATGAAGTACCTGGGGGAAACATTAACGCCCCACAAAACCCAAACCCATGGGCAAGAAGGCAACATAACACCCAAGCACCCACACCTATGTTGGACCAAAAGGCCGGTGGGCTACCACCAGCCGCCATTGACATAGTGATAGAGGAGATAGCTGGGGCGTTCCGAGATAAGCTCGGAGTTAGCATTATCCCTGGGGGGCAGCCATATCGAAAACCCTACGACAGCCGATTTGATTACCACTCGTGTCCCCAGGGAACAAGGATACCCGAATTTGCAAAATTTTCGGGTGATCAAGGTAAAAGCACGCACGAGCACATAGGTCAGTTCCTAGCACATTTAGGAGAATTGGCCGATACCGAGGTGTTCTGTGTTTGTTTATTTTCATTGTCATTAACTGGTACTGCATTTGCCTGGTACGCCACTCTGCCACCTAACTCTATTTATTCGTGGGGAGATTTAGAATAGAAATTTCATAATCACTTTTTCTCCAATGATTATGAGTTAGACCTGGTAGATCTGGTAGCTCTGCGACAAGGGAAGGACGAATCGGTTAATGACTACATCCGGAGATTTCGGGATACAAGAAACCGATGCTTCCAAATTCACCTTGCAGAAAAACAGCTAGCAAGATTAGCGCTTGATGGAATGCGTTATTACTTAAGAGAAAGATTAGAAGGCATTTAGTTTTTTACGCTAGCTCAATTACACCAGAGGGCTTTGGCTTGCGAAAGCCGAAGCAAAGACACAGCTAGAGCGGTTCGTCAAGACGTCCATATAGTAGATCGTGAATAGAGTAGCTCAGATGACGAACTGCAAGAAGTGTACGCCGCTGAGTTGATTTGGCTAAAATAGGCCAAATCTCCAGTTTGTACCTCTTTGCAGCCGGTTCAAAAGAAACGACAAGAAGAGGTTAAATTTACATTTAATGTCGGCAAATGTGACAAAATATTTGATGAATTACTCAAAAACGGCAACATTAAAATAAATCATACTATTCCATCTGTCGATGAGCTTAAACGTCGTGCTTATTGCAAGTGGCATAATTCTTTCTCTCATGCCACTAATGATTGTAATGTGTTTCGACGACAGGTCCAATCGGCCATCAACGAGAACCGATTGAAATTTCAGGAAATGCAGGTGGACACTGAACCCTTTCCAGTGAATATGATCAACTTTGATGATAAAAAAGTCCTGGTTCGGCCTAGCGCGGCCGATAAAGGCAAAGGCAAGGGGATCATCATCGGCGACCCTCGGGAGGCCGATGAAAATACTAAAATTTCCTGCAGGAAAGTGGTGGCAGAGAAGACCCCAAATGGAGATGAGACCTTGAAGATCACCATCACGGCCTCCAACGCTGGGGGGCATGTGCAAGCAGCCGGCCAGGCGTGGCCCCCTGTTCTGTACATCGCGGACGGTCCGGCGCGGAGGCACGGACGGTCCAGAACCCCGCCGGACAGTCCGGGCACATCAGGCGGACGGTCCGGCAACACTCAGGAGCAACGACGACCGCATACCTTCAAACCTCGATGACCCAAAATAGGTACGTGGAAAACGAATACTTTTAAAGCATCCGATCGGCTGGTCAAAGCCGGCCCGACATTTGATCAGCAATTATCTAAATATGTGAAAATGAGGGCCGGTCCCAATAATCGGCCAGCAATGAAACCTCGCTCACCTACCCAAGAGCGACGACAGATCAGACCGATTAGGTCTTCTCACCAATCGGAAGAGTCAGTTCGTAATGATGTTCATATAAGACCCAATGTACCTTCATGGACACCTCCACTCCCATACCCACCTGTGCCATATCAGTATGCATATCTTCCACCACCTTATACGCCCAATCAAATGTGGAGCATGCCTCCATACACGTATGGGATGCAGCAGTACCCCGCCTCGGGGGCACCCCAAACTTATGTGTTCGACAGGTTGGCACCACTAGTGCAAGACCGATTGGGTTCACCTCAATCTGGTCACCAGGCATACGTCCAGCAAGATTGCCGAGCTACTCGGCCATGAAGGCCGACCAATCCGGCAGGGGAGCAGGGAGAGAAAACATCTGTGGGCGCCAAGAGGACGACAGGCGGAGATATCATCAAGATAGGTACAACAGATGTCATCATACAGGGCAACAATGAAGGGCCGATGATTTTTGGGAAATCGACCAAAACAGGCAAGGAAAAGGACACAGGCGCTACCAGCAAAGCATCCGACCGAAAATACTCAATGCCCCGATGGTGCCCATCGGGACTGACACGTTTTCAAAAGCACAAATTGCAGCGCCTGAGAGCAAAGGAGAGCAGGGAAAAGGTGGCGGAAAAAATATTTAATGATACACATCCACAGTACCCACCACCACAAAAAAAGTGGAGACCAAAGGCCGTCGAAGCAACTCAAGCGGCCACAGAAACAGAAAATAAGACAGCAACTTCCCAACTCTCTGCAGGTACGGCGGACCGTCCGGCTCCAGCAGCCGGACCGTCCGAGACCGGCACGGACCGTCCGATATCTGAGTTCGGACCGTCTGTGCCTCACCAGGAAGCCTTAGCACCTGCACAGCTCTCTGCAGGTACGGCGGACCGTCCGGCTCCAGCAGCCGGACAGTCCGGACCCATCTCGGACCGTCCGACCCCTGAGGTCGGACCGTCCGACCCTTGCCAGGGAGCCTCCGATGACGCACCAGCATCTATGGACGAGGACAACATCGAGGAGGACGACCTACTAGGAGAGGATCTGGTGGATTACGGAGCCTCGCCCGAGCACGCAGAAAATTAGGTAAGCAGGATGACGAGCCGATCAGGACTAATATGACACTTAACGGCATCGGGAGCGACAGTCCGATCAAGGCCCTCACAAGATCACGCAGCAATACCATACTGGTATGTGGCGAGACGCTTAGGACAGCCGATGTTGTCACATCGAGTTGATTCCAGCCTGCACAAATGCTTTTGGTTCGCTCAGCTTCCCCAAAAGGCAGGGGGCATGTGTTGAGCACCATTTGTGGCACTGGGCATGGCCGGACGGTCCGGCTTTGAGGCCCGAACGGTCTGACCTGCGGACTGTCCGCCCATAGGCGCGGACAGTCCGCGATAGGATTAGATCAGGAGGTTAAACTCCTATCTCCTCGCGTGTTTATCCCTCTAATCTCACGGGAGCTATTGGAGGAGGCCTAGGAACGGGTCCAGACCTCCCCCCCTCATATATTTGAAGGGGTACGACCGATTGAGAAAACAACAATCGAACCCAAATCAATATATTACCAGTTCTTTACTTTCATGCCCTAGGAGTAGACAGCAATGTAGCCTTCTCATCTCCAACTTCACCTCTCTTCGGCTCTACGTCGTCTAGAGGCGTCTTGGGTGGCCTGCCGACCCCAAGACAAAACCTAGGAACCCTCCTCCCTGACGGGGTCCCTCTCGGGGGTCGGATCCAGGTGCTGTTGGCGAACGCTGCCACCTCTGCGCACGCGCGGACAGTTCGGCCACCAAGCACGGACCATCCGGCCTCGCTGCAGAGAAGATCCCGCTCCTGCCACAGGTCGCGGACCGTCCGGCCCTAGGCCGCAGATCGTCCGCGCCTCCACAGAGAGCACCGTCGTCGGTACACCTCGCAGTGATTGGCGCCCAGATCGGTGCCAACACCTGTTCACTTTAAACGCAACCCACCATGCGTGCAAAGAAGGGTGAGGATACGGCAGGTAGTACACTTGCTCAGCTTGATGAGCAAGGACGACATTATCTTGACCTTGAAGCTTAGAACTGTGGTTCACCTCGACCATGCCAAGGTTGTCTACACGTGTACCATTATGTGGATCAAACCAGTCACATTGGAAGAACACAACTACAAGTTTCTTAGGGCCACCGAAGGCATACTCAATTATGTTCTGAAGCACACCGTAGTAATAAACTAGTTTGTCACTTGTATCGTACGCAGCAGTCATCACTCCACTCACTACTACACAAATGATTTTGTATGACGGTGGCAAAACATTTTCGGAGGCGGGCGGGCCTGCTGGCCGCCTCCGTTAAACGGTGGCAGGGTCGCCGCCTTTGCGCCCGCCTCGGTTAACAATTAACGGAGGCGAGCGACGTAACGGAACCGCCTCCGTTAATCTATATTAATAGAGGTAGTTGCGTTAAGTCACCCGCCTCTGTTAATCAATTAACAGAGGCGGGCAGGTTAAGGCAACCGCCTCTGTTAATTGTCTATTAACAGAGGCGGCTGTCTTAACTCGCCCGCCTTAGTTAATCGTTTAACAGAGGCGGACAAGTTAAGGCAACCGCTTCGGTTAATGGATTATTAACAGAGATGAGTTTTTGTAACTTGCCCGCCTCCGTTAATCGCCCTATATATATCTGATCGATCACCGCCTTCTTCTTCCTCACGGCTTCTCCCCATTAAAGGACTTTGAGCTCTAATAGGGGGGAGGTTTTGATCTTGGATTTCTTGGGTTTGTTGAAGGATCGGAGACTAGGAGATCGTAAGAGATTGGTACACACCCCCTAAACTGCCTTTATATCCACTTTTTTCATCATTTGAGGTTCTCTAGATCTAGATTAGATCTAGTTTTGCATGGAGTGGAGAGAAAGTAGATGTAGGTGTTAAGTTGCTATATTTTTTATAGGAGGACACTGCAAAGTTGGTAGACTGCTATACACACCCCTGCCCACCTCCTATTCTCTTGTCTCGATCTTTTTCAATTAATCTCTCCAGATTTTATATATATTATGCTTATATCTAATTTCTAGGAATGAAAAGATCAAAATGGATGTACGAATTAAAGAGAATGGAACTCGAGTACATGTTTGAGGTAAAAAGGTTTGTTGCCATTGCGAAGAAACATCGAGAGAGTCTGAGTCAAACGACAACCATCTGCCAGTGTGCTCACTGCAAGAACATGAAAGGCCATGAAGACGCCACGGTGCTATCTCATTTGATCAGGTTTGGTTTTGTCAAGGACTACATAGTCTGGACTTTCCACGGCGAGAGAGCAGATGCTACTGTAGGTGGTTCGTCTGGTGGATGAAACTCGTCGACGACGACGAATGCAGACCAGGCACCGTCATCATCATCGGCAGGTGGGCCTAGCACCACCGTTGCTGGCTACAATGATGCTGATCATCGTGATTACGTCATAGTGGATGATTTGTTCGGTGACGATGCTGGCGACAGGGGCGGCGATGAGGATGTTGGTGCTACATTGCTAGAACCTGAGGATGTGGAGCTTTTTGAGAACATAGCTAACCGCCTTGACGAAGATGATGTTCTGTTTGGGAACCCAAGGTGGCTAGAAAATTTCAAAGAGATGAAGCTGTCGGCAATTGATCCGCTCTATGAGAAGGGTGATTGTCCGAAGCATATGACGGCGCTGCGTTTTAATCTTATGTTGCTGATGGTGAAGGCCCGTCATGCTTTCTCGGACACTAGCTTCAATGAGCAATAAGGTGTACTTGCTGAAGCTTTTCCTGAGGGTAACAAAGTGCCCGTGAATACCTATCGGGCGAAGAAGATGATCCCCCCAGTGGCAATGAAACTTAAGAAGTTCGACGCCTGCCCTAACCACTGCATACTGTATCATGGCGAGTACGAGAAATTAGAGAGGTGTCCACACTGTAGCGCTAGTCGATGGAAGACGAATGCTGGCTGTCGCGTGGATGATGATCCCTCTAGTATGATGAAGAAGAAGACCAAGAAGACCAAGCAGAATGACCTGCCTCATCAGGATGAGGAGGAAGAGGGTTACACATCGAGGAGGAGTCCTGCATTGTCGATGTGGTACCTGCCCGTAATCGACCGCCTTTGTGCTCTATTTGGGAACCCCGAGGATGCCAAGCTGATGTCATGGCATGCCTCAGATGACCGTACAAAGGACGATGGCAAGCTGTGACACCCTTCCGATGCTCGCCAGTGGAAACGTTTCGACACCATGTTCCCGAAGTTCAGCGAAGAGGCCGGGAACGTCTGGTTCGCGCTTAGTACCGACGGAATGAATCCGTTTGGTGACCTCAGCAGCTCCCACAACACTTGGCCAGTGATCCTCACCATCTACAACCTGCCTCCGTGGTTATGTCAAAAGCGCAGGTATCTGTTGCTAACAATGCTTATTTCAGGACCGAAGCAACCCGACAATGATATAGATGTGTTCCAGGAGCCATTCATGGATTACATGGAGACACTATGGGAAAAAGAGATCGAGATGATGGATGCGTCCACCAAGGAGCCGTTCACTCTAAAAGCCATCATCTTTGTCACGATCACCGACTACCCTGGTCTTTTCTCGTTGTCGGGGCAGATCAAAGGGAAGATCGACTGCGTAGTTTGTCTTGACGATATTTGCTACACTTATCTCAAGGGATCTTGCAAGACTATATACATGAGGCACAGACGATTCCTCGTGAAAGGGAATAGGTACCGAAGAGCTATGATGAATAGGTACTTCAACAACAATGACGAGCCACAACTTGACGAGCCAGAGAAGACAAAGTACGGGGAAAAGGTGTTTGACATGGTGAAAGACATGGATCAGGTCGAGTTCGGAAAGAAGAAGAAGAATGACGGGATCACGATAGGGAAGAAGAGAAAGCGGGGTGAAATGGAGAAACCATCCGTCTTCGTTCCTTTCAAGAAACAATATATCTTTTTCAAGCACTTGCCGTACTGGAAGGAGCTACATACGCCCCGTGCAATCGACTGCATGCATCTGGAGAAGAATGTCTTTGAAAGCAAGATCGGCACGCTGCTAGACATCAAGACAAAGACCAAGGATGGGATGAAGTCATGCACTGATCTTGTCAACCTCGGCATAAGGCCAGAACTTCACCCGGGTCAACCTGAGAATGGGAAAGTCGAACTCCCGGCCACGGGATACAACCTAACAGATGAAGAGCATACGACGTTTTGCATGTATCTGAAGCAGGTGAAGGTGCCGACCGGTTTATCTTCCAACATCAAGAGTCTAGTCTCGATGAAAGACCGCACATTGACCAACTTCAACTCCCATGACTGCCACATCATGCTGACGGTGTTCCTTCCAATCATCATTAGGTGTATCAGACCAGAATACGTGAAGATAGTCATCACACGGATGTCTTATTTCTATAACCGTATCACAGAGAAGGTCATTGATGAAGCTGAGCTGCCTAGACTGAAAGCCTTCATCGTGGAGACTCTTTGCCAGCTGGAGATGTGCTTCCCACCATCGTTCTTTGATATTATGCCACAACTGATGATGCACATGGTAGATTAGATACAAGAACTGGGCCTCGTATACCTACATCAGATGTGGACGTACGAGCGGTTCATGTCGACCCTCAATAGATACGCCCTTAACCGTGCTCACCCGGAGGTTCTATGATCAAGGCTGTTGGAAACGGTGGACGCCTAAGAGGGGGGTGAATTAGGACTTCTAAAACTTCTTCTAAACTAGGCCACAAAATAAAACCCTAGAACAAAACCTATGCAAATAAACTAGAAGGTGCAAACTAGGTTTTGTCTAAGTGTTTGCTATCTCTACCGCAAAAGAGTTTTGCCCCCTAAGTTCCAATCCTAACACATCTAACTATGAATAGAGAGATTGAAACTTAAGTACTTGAAGGTAAATACGGAATAATAAAGAGCTAGTAGAGAAAGCAAACTCTCGTGGAAGACGCCGGTATTTTTACCGAGGTATCCGGAACCGCGCAAGGTCCCGACTAATCCTCATTGGTGCCCCTACGCAAAGGGTAGCCCACGCGAGGGCCAAGCACCACGGTCGAGTAACTCCGTAGAGAGCCGCGGGCCTTCTCCACGCACAAGTGGTGCTCCGCTTGCCGGCCTCCTCTCGGATGCTCCCCACCGTCTCCACTATCGAGCTTCCGGCCGAAGTGCCGCGGGCCTCGTTCCCTCCGGTACTCGGTGGCGGACGTGACACAATCGCGGTTGTCACGGTCTCACAAGATGTCGTCCCACTCAGTACAATATTACAACGGCTCGCGCAAGAGCCGAGGGGTTTTGTGGGTTTTTCTAAACTCACTCAACTAACTAGGATTATACCTAGAGCAAGCGCAATAGCGGTCTAACTAGCCTAAGCACCTCGCAAAGCACCTATACTAATCACCGGATGATTCTAATTAGCACTTGGGTGTTTGAGCACTTGGATATGTGTACAATCTTCCTTGGTATGTTGCTTGGGCTCCCACACCTTCAAATGGCCGGTTGGGTGGAGTATATATAGGCCCCAACTTGAATATGGCCGTTGGAGAAAAGCTGCTGCTCTCTGCGGCACACCGGACAGTCCGGGTGGAAGGCACCGGACAGTTCGGTGTGACTAGCCGTTGCTGTTACCCGTTGGAGTCGACCGTTGGCGGGCTGTAGCTTTTGCACCGGACAGTCTAGTGCTGCACCAGACAGTCCGGTGCCTCTCCTCCACAGTGCCACCTAGAACTAGCCGTTGGGCTTCGGTTCCCTAGTGCACCGGACAGTCTGGGGTGTGGCACCGGACTGTCCGGTGAGCCACTGGACCGTCTGCTCAGTGACTGCACTCTCTTCATGTCTTGGACTTTGCTTGATACTTGGAGATCTGCATAACTATCATCTTGTTGTCTTCTTTTGAGGTGTTGCATCCTCAGAGCCTGAGTCCAAAACATATTTGCATCCTATGAACTACAAAACACAAACTTATGGAAACCATTAGTCCACAGGTTATGTTGATCATCAAACACCAAAATCACTTAGCCAAATGGCCTGGTGTCCATTTTCCTTACAATCTCCCCCTTTTTGGTGGTTGATGACAACACAACCAAAGCAAGAAAATATACCAAATATTAAGTGTAAAAATGCAATCTACTTGCTAGGATGCATGATTGTCCCCATAAAGTGGAGTTATAGACTTAAGCCTCCCCCTAACTCCATAATCCACATACTTCCTATTTTGGACCAAAAACACTTGTAGAACCAAAACCACTTAGAAAGATCAAAAAATTTTAAATTGGTAGATTTTGGTATTTGATATATTTTGGATTGTTTTGATCCCTAGAACTTCTCCCCCTTTGGAATCAAACACCGAAAAGGAAGACATTGAAAGCATATAGGAAGCATTTAAAAGACTTGCCCTCTAAAAAGATTGCTCCCCCTAAAGAAAGTTCTTCCCATGTGGAGAAGTATTCTCCCCCTTGATGGAACAAGACATACTCCCCCTGTCGGAAAACTCTCCCCCTTTGGGAAAACATTGCATATGAAAGCATGTGAGGTACAAGGTAAAAATGAATAGACTAACTCCCCCTTAAGCTATGCATAGGTATATGATAAAAGATGTATCAAGAATACCATATGAAGAAATTAACAACATATGCATATATGGCAACATGGGGGCATATGATTAAGACAAAGCATAGTCCATCAAATTATTGGAGAAGACATGTAAAAGATACCGATTGTGGAGTAAACCACTTGCGGAATTTGAAAGCTCTTGTAGTATTGCAGTGGAAGCTTATTGTCTTTCTCCGGGGACTCCATTTTCCTTCAATGAGACTACTACACACATAATAGACTTGAAAGAAAGGTGTTAGTCTCAAAGACTTAGATTATAGAGTAACCTCCCCCTGAAGGTGTGCATACAAGTTTTGAATACTTGTAGGAGACATGCACTTTTGATTTTGACATCAAGAGGGGTAGATTATCCATAATCCGAGCTTTGGCACATATAAGCTAAATGATATCTCTTGAAGAATGATTTGATAAGCATGGATATCATTTACTTAGGAATTTAAAAAGCTATGTGTCGTGCTTTGCTAATCATTTAAACCATGTAGGTCTGCTCGAGAATATGAATTGAAAGCGAGCATTCCTACCATATGATTGACCTAGTATGCATGTAATTCAATCAAAAGTAAATACCACATGTAAAACTAGGCATGAAAGGTAAAGATTAGATACGAGAAAATAGATACGCATATCTAAGGAAATGAAAATATAGTAAATCTAGTTACCTTAGTCATGGGTGGGGAATTTGGGTCCAAAGTATTCACTAACCCACTTGGCAATAGACTTGATCCAATATGATGCATCCCATGATATACATCCCAACTTTGCCAAGTCTCCAAATTCCCTGAAGTCCTTCGGACTTCTCACTTCCCTCTCGGGACCCAAACCTTCTTGGTGCTTTTCATGGTTGAGATAATCTCCTTTGGCACCCAGATGCGTTTGGCCCCCTTTCCTTTGTTGGCTTGCTTGTTGGCCTTGATGGCTATCACCTTTCCATTCTTTTTCTTCTTGATCAAATAAGGTGTAGCGGCCTTCTTATCCACCTTGTTGATGTAGGTGTTGGAGATCTTGCTTGTTGGCTTTTGCTTGAGCTTTTGCTTTTGCTTCTCCCCGGTCTTCGCCTTGCATTGGTAAGACTTGTGGCCTTCCTTGTGACATAGCCAACAAACCATGGTTTCTCCCTCCACAGGCTTCTTCACTCCCGCAGTTGTGTTATCCTGTGGTGGTTGGGTTTGTTTGGCTTTTCCTTTCTTGTCATACAAAGCCTTACCAAGGCGAGCCACTTCTTGCTTTAATAACTCATTTTCCATAGCAATCTCATCCGAGCAAGTTTCTACAATAACATTCTTAACAAGAACTTGATTGCATGGATTAGAATTAACATCAATTAAATCTAAGCAAGAAGTAGAAGCATCTTTCTTAATAATTTCAGGAATTTCAACCAAAGATGCTCCTGGGGTGCCACCGATGCTTTCTAGCTTAGTTGTTAGCTCATTGTTATGTATGCTAAGAATTTCCATTTTCTCTAGCAAATTAATCATAGCATTTTCAGAGTTAGCTAACTTAGCGTTAAGTTTTTCATTCTTTTTAATTAAACTATCATCGGTAGTTGAGGATGGAGCTTTAGACTCTAATTGCTCAATTTTAGTAGTTAGCTAACAATTCAAGTTTGTAAAAGTTTCAAATTTTTCTAGCAAACATTTATAGTCATTTTGAGAGCTAAGCCACTTATTTTTGCAAGATTTAATTTGAGCCTTTAGCTTAGTGCAGACATCCTCAAAAAATTTAACGGTCTCCGCAAGTTCTTCTATGGAGGGTTTTCCCTCACCTTCGCCATCATCACTACTATCATCACTAGAGGATGGGATACTTGTTTTACCTCTTGCCATAAGGCATTTGTGTGATGACCGTGATGAGCACGATGACGATCGGTGACTGCGCGTCCTTGGAGGTTCATCTTCGCTTGAAGAATCATCCCAAGTCTTGACACTAGTGAGCGCCTTGCCTTTGCCCGTCCTCTTTTTGGGTTTGGCCAAATTTGGGCAATTATCCCGGAAGTGGCCCTTCTCCCCACATTCGAAGCATCCTCTCTTTCTTTGCTTTTTCCTGTCAATATTAAATAAAAGATCCTCCACTTGCAGGGGCACACCCATTAGATTAATCTTGTGAATCATCCTCATTACCTTTCCGACGCGTCGGACCGTTTCTTCGTCCTCGGAGGATGATGTTGAGCCTTGATCATCTTCTTCATCATCACTTTCCTCTTCTTCCTCTTCTTCACTTGAGGAGCTTGGGCTAGGAGCCTTCTTCTTGCCTTTCCTTTTTTCTTCACATGCAAAAGCATATGGCCTTGAAGAAGTCGGCTCCTCTTGACCCATCTTTCACGACATCTCAAATGCCGCAATCTTTCCAATTACCATTGTTGGGGTCATTGTACTCAAGTCCTCCATGTTGTGAAGAATAGTGATGATGCTCCCATATTTTTGTTGAGGTAGCAGGGAGATGATCTTCCTCACAATGTCCGCATCACCTAGCTTATTAATTCCAATAGAATTGAGCTCATTGATGATTAGATTCAAACGAGAATACATGTCTCTAACAAGCTCATTATCTTTCATGGCAAAAGAATTGTAATCATTTAAGACTAGGCAATGTTTTTGCTCACGGACATTTGATGTGCCGTCATGGAGCTCATGCAATTTAAGCTAAATCTCATTAGCAGTTTTCAAAGTAAAGACTTGATTGAAAATATCCATGCTAAGAGATTCATACAAGCAATTTTTAGCTCGAGCATTTAAATGAATTTCTTTTTCGTCACTCGCGGTGAGCTTTTCGGAATTCTTAGGTGGTTTCATCCCGTCGCGAGTGACTCTCCAAACACCTAGATCAACCGCTTCTAGGTAACAAGCCATTATAGCACTATAATATGGGAAGTTAGTGCCGTCGAAGTGTGGTGGCCTATGGGTATCCATCCCCTTCCTCTAAAAAGCGTCGGCTCGATTAGCGGTGAAGCTAAAAAGTTTAAAAAGAGCCAAACCTAGCTCTGATACCACTTGTTGGAAACGGTGGACGCCTAAGAGGGGGGTGAATTAGGACTTCTAAAACTTCTTCTAAACTAGGCCACAAAATAAAACCCTAGAACAAAACCTATGCAAATAAACTAGAAGGTGCAAACTAGGTTTTGTCTAAGTGTTTGCTATCTCTACCGCAAAAGAGTTTTGCCCCCTAAGTTCCAATCCTAACACATCTAACTATGAATAGAGAGATTGAAACTTAAGTATTTGAAGGTAAATGCGGAATAATAAAGAGCTAGTAGAGAAAGCAAACTCTCGTGGAAGACGCCGGTATTTTTACCGAGGTATCCAGAGCCGCACAAGGTCCCGACTAATCCTCGTTGGTGCCCCTACGCAAAGGGTAGCCCACGCGAGGGCCAAGCACCACGGTCGAGTAACTCCGTAGAGAGCCGCGGGCCTTCTCCACGTGCAAGTGGTGCTCCGCTTGCCGGCCTCCTCTCGGATGCTCCTCGCCGTCTCCACTATCGAGCTTCCGGCCGAAGCGCCGCGGGCCTCGTTCCCTCTGGTACACGGTGGCGGCCGTGACACAATCGCGGTTGTCACGGTTTCTCAAGACGTCGCCCCACTCGGTACAATATTACAACGGCTCGCGCAAGAGCCGAGGGGTTTTGTGGGTTTTTCTAAACTCACTCAACTAACTAGGATTATACCTAGAGCAAGCGCAATAGCGGTCTAACTAGCCTAAGCACCTCGCAAAGCACCTATACTAATCACTGGATGATTCTAATTAGCACTTGGGTGTTTGAGCACTTGGATATGTGTACAATCTTCCTTGGTATGTTGCTTGGGCTCCCACACCTTCAAATGGCCGGTTGGGTGGAGTATATATAGGCCCCAACTCGAATATGGCCATTGGAGAAAAGCTGCGGCTCTCTGCGGCACACTGGACAGTCTAGGTGGAAGGCACCGGACAGTCCGGTGCGACTAGCCGTTGCTGTTGCCCGTTGGAGTCGACCGTTGGCGGGCTGCAGCTTTTGCACTGGACAGTCTGGTGCTGCACCAGACAGTCCGGTGCCTCTCCTCCACAGTGCCACCTGGAACTAGCCATTGGGCTTCGATTCCCTGGTGCACCAGACAGTCCGGGGTGTGGCACCGGACTGTCCGGTGAGCCACTGGACCGTCTGCTCAGTGACTGCACTCTCTTCATGTCTTGGACTTTGCTTGATACTTGGAGATCGTCATAACTATCATCTTGTTTTCTTCTTTTGAGGTGTTGCATCCTCAGAGCCTGAGTCCAAAACATATTTGCATCCTGTGAACTACAAAACACAAACTTATGGAAACCATTAGTCCACAGGTTATGTTGATCATCAAACACCAAAATCACTTAGCCAAATGGCCCGGGGTCCATTTTCCTTATAGAGGCATACACCACTGAGGAGGCCGTGAACTGCTTCACTAAATACATCCGAGATGTCAGGGCGATTGGGCTTCCCGTCCATAAGCACAAAGATAGAACCACTGGAAAGGGGTGTACAGGTAGGAAAGTACGCACCGATATCCAGTTCGATATGGTGCAACAAGGTCATCACGACGTCCTTCATCAGTTAGTGCTCATGGATCCTTACATTGACAAGCACCTAGAAGAGATCCGCGTCGCTAAGGACAGAACTCGCATGGAGGCATGGGTCCAGAAACAACACAAGATCAGTTTCACGGCGTGGCTAAAGGAGCAAAACATTCCAAGTGGAGGATCAGATGATGAGTCCACCACCGCCGTGAGGCTTGCGTCCGGCCCGTCCACCCAAATCACTATGTGGCTAGGGTACGACTTCAATGGATACAGGTTCCACACAAAAGAGAAGGACAAGAAAAACACGGCACAGAACATCGGTGTTCGATATGGGGGAATCGACAAGTCGACGGGATAGGCCGGGACATACTATGGGCAGATCAAAGACATATGGGAACTTGACTACGGCGGTGACCTACAGATACCCGTGTTCAGGTGCCAGTGGATGAAGCCGAAGGGGTTGTCGTGGACGACTATGGTGTAAACACTGTGCAGCTCCACAATGTAGACTACAAAGATGACTAGTGGGTTCTAGCAAGCCGTGTCGTACAAGTATCCTACCATGCGATGCCCAAGGAAAATAGCAAGAAGTCGATGAGGCATGCAGTTGTGTCAGGAAAGCAGAGAATTGCGGGAGCTGATGGGATCTAGAGTCCTGAAGAATATAACACCTACGAAGAGGTTGGGATCTTTATCGATCATCCACAAAAGATCAAGGCCGTCGAGGCACGCTTCAACAAGACCAAGATGATGCCCTGGGCACGAAACGACGGTCAGAACAAGTCCGTGGGAGCGCCCAAACCAAAATGATGTGTACGGCGCACATATATGCAATAATGTAGTGCATAGAACCATATGTATATCCATGGTTAATTAACTACTTGATTTTTAAATATATATATACACACACACACACTCCGCCGCTAGTAGTAATCCTAGCTAAACCCTAGCTATAATAAACCCTCTATTACCCGTAAAGCGTAACTAATTAAACCTTAAAGATTAATTCCTAAACCCTAGCTAATTAAACCTTAAACAAACCCTAAACCCTAACTAATTAAACCCAATAGCTAACATTAAGTGAAAAATAACATTAAGTAAAAAACATTAACGGAGGCGGGTAAACTAAAGCGCCCGCCACCGTAAACATTAACGGAGGCGGGCCCTGTTACTTGCCCGCCTCGGTTAATATTTACGGTGGCGGGCGGCTTAAGTGCCCGCCCCAGTTAATATTTACGGAGGCGGGCACTGTTATTTGCCCGCCTCGGTTAATTGTCTCCTATAAAAGGCGCACACATCGCTCCAAAATGGCTAAGTCCTTCGCTCTTCATTTGCATCCTGAAGGGCTTTCGAATTTTTGAGTCCCCGCCGCCGCCGCCGGTGTGAAGTTCATCCCCCGCCCCCGCCCCCGCCCTCGCCTCCGACGCGTACCGCCCCCCTGCCCCATCACTGCCACGTCCCCCGTTTAGGGTTTGCGCCACTGCCGCCGCCCCGCCACGGCAGCTAGGGTTTGCGCGTGCCTCCTCTCTGACCTCGACGGCCGTGCCCCCCTGCCTCATCACTGCCGCGTCCCCCGTTTAGGGTTTGCACCGTTGCAGCCATGCGCTCGGCGCTTCCCTAGCCCGCCCGTGTGCTCTGGATACCGTCCCCGGCCAGCCCCTGCACACCGACACCGACATCCCTCTCTGGTAGGGCTTCTGCAGGTAAGCCCAACCCCTTCTGCTCCATTCTTGGTCTTTTGTGTTGCTGACAACTAGTTGGGAGATTTTTATGCAATTGAGATGAGGAATTATATTGATAATTCTGTTTGGAGATTACTAGAATTAGATAGCCTTCTAGCTAACTGGGATGGCCCAACTATTATTGGAGGTGACTTTAATATTGTCATTACTGCCAAGGATAAGAACAATGGCTTGAGAACCTAGTATTTTAAATTTAATGATGAAAATAGTAGCTATTTTAAACCTGGTAAGGGCTTAAGGCAGGGAGACCCTATGTCCTATTGCATCACCTTTGTTTGCATGAGTACTGTCTGATAGATGTGTAGTCTTCTTTGCCACTTTTCTGAAAACATGTAGTGTTTTGATGTCATACAGAAACCGCATCATATGATCACACAATATTTTATTAGCGGTATAAACCAACTTGAAAGCAGCTTCAGCACAAGGAAGAGTATTTTTGTCAGCATGGAGCAAACAGGAAAGTTTGCAGTATTGCTTTGTTATGAATACCATACCATTCCAAGCCTCCGTTGATCTCTGCCTCTGCTGCACAATTGTAGCACCCCAAAAATTGAAATCTAGAAAATTTCTTGAACTCGCACTAAATTCAAAATGAATTTTTAAATTTCGTTTCAAAATGTTTGTTTGCGAGTTGATCTCGACAAAGAAAATATAGTGGTCTATATTCTCTCCAAATTTCTCCTCAAAATATCCTACAAATATTTCCCAATGATCCCCTTCAAATTCTTTCCAGAAATACTCCCTAAATATTCCACCGATATGTCTCCAAATATTTTTCTCCTAAGAAATACCCTCAGAATCATTTTTAAAGTCCCTACAAATATTTTATTAATAATTTCCCTCATGCTCATACGTATACATACGCCTCCGGTGTCATACAATGAGCTCTACAAGCTAATTTCACTTATCCACGGCTAATACATGCTTATCTCCCACTAATCCTCGCCTCCTACCACTAATCCTCGCCTCCTCCCCCAAATCCCCCCACCTTGCCTATAAATAGAGGGGCAAGGGGCTCCCTCATGCCATCCCAACCCATTTCATGGCAACACACTCCCACTCACTCCCACTCCCACACACACACACAAGCACAACACAAGCACAAGGATCGTTCGGTCGTTCATTCGATCGTTCGTCCAACTGTTCATAGTTTGTTCGTTCATTCGTCCGATCGTTCATGGTTTGTTCGTTCGTTCGTCCGTTCGTTTGTCCAAATAATCATTGTCTAGCCGTTATGCTGCCGAAATTGCGATCGTTCGTCCGTTCGTTCATAATCCCTATTCATCGTTCATCGTTCGTTCATACGAACTATTCACCGTTCATCGGATCGTTCATAGTCACTATTCATCGTTCATCGGATCGTTCATCCTACTATTCATCGTTACTATTCATCGTTCATCCGATCGCCCAAATAGTTAACTGCTCATCCATCATGCTGTTCAGCTCACCTAAGACCTGCCAGACCAATATCTCAGTCATACGGACTCTGGTGACTGTGATTTTCCTTCCAGTGAGAACTTCCCGTCTGGTCACCCATCCTCCAAGTTGAGCACGCTTAACTTTGGGGTTCTTTTGAACCAGGCTTCCAAAAAGAAAGGCGAACCACGTTTGTATGGATACGCCATCAATCCTATAAAACTCTGGGCCAAGATACCACAACCCGCCCGGGCCAGGATATCACAGTATTCCAGCTATCTGGGTCTCGCCTTACTGTTGTTCCATGTGACACAGTAGGTAGGAACAGTTGCCACCAACATAAACCTCCGCCCATGAATAGCCCAGAAATAATTCCTGGCACTCTGCTCAAAAATACATTTGTATTTTTTATTTTCCAAATATCCCCAAATATTCAAATTTTGGAATATTCCAGGAATATTCCTTTTCTTTTTCTAATTCCTATGATTGTAAAATCCAAAACTCCTCTGTCCAAACTCTGATTTTGACAGTTCTGATTTCTAAATTCTTATCAAATTACCCTCTATCCAACCATGTCATCCCGTAAGCATGTTCATATTCCAGAAAACTCCAAAATACTGTTGTCCCATATTCTACCTATAATTTTCCCATTCGAACTGAGTCAGGCAATTCTTTCACCACTATTCTCATAAACAGTAAACTCTACCGTACTAAGCCATACGCACCTAGCTATAAATACACCCAGAGAGTTACCCTCTCCCTCTCCGCACCCTCAGCACACTAAGCCAGGGCAACCCCCCCACCCACTCGGTACCCTGCTCTGCCACTACAGTTCTAGTATTGGCTCACCTCCAATACACCCTTCGGGTAAGCATCTCTACTCCATCAACACAAACTCTACTCAAAACTATATTCACCCATCCACCACCATTCCTGACCACTATATTGAATATTTGTTGATATACTTGCTGGTTTGTGTATTTGCTTGTTCTTGCTGCATAGTTATCGGAGCGTTCGTGATGTCCCGTGAAGGCCGGTTCCGTGAGTCTACGCCAGATGGTGGAGCCAGAAGCTAGTACCACGAGCTCTCACCCTTTCGCCGGTTAAAGCACGGCAAGCTCACTGGATCCCTTTGATGCATAAATTACCTATGTTCTTCAAACATAACCCTCAGCCTGTTATTTTATGCATTATATGATTTTGCTGCTAAGAGACATGTTAATATGGCCACCCAGCCTTAGAACTTTGCCGCAATTCATCTTTATACTCCTTGACCTTTTTTACAAAATGGTTTGAGAAAAGGTGTGAGTTTTTCAAAAGAAAATGTTTTTCAAAATGGGTATGATGAAGGGTTATCACCCTTATCACCTTTGAGCGGGATGATCAGGGACTCCCTGGTTTGGGAGGGCCTTAAGGTGATGGCTCAGCTGGGTTAGGTGTGAGCATGAAGGATTGTCCCTCTCTTATAAGGACCGATTTGTCATTCTTCACTGCCTGTACTCTTATCAAGTACAACCACTCGAGACTGTATGGGCAGTCGCTTGATCCGAACTTGCACGGTCTGCACCCCAGGGTTATGGTGGCTGGGGAGCACCGGGAGGACAAGGAGGGGGAATGTTTTGTCCTGGTTTAGGCATGGAGGTGGCCTTGTTCCTTTCGGTATAACCGTTAAGGTAAAGACGTGCAAGGAAGGAGAGAGTTTCGGCATTCGAATCTCACGACGGTGAGATTGCAGAAACCGGTCTAGTGGGTAAAGTGTACACCTCTACGCAGAGTCAAAAACCTATTCGAATAGTCCGTGTCCACGGTTATGGATGAGTTCTGGCTTGGTTTGACAATTAGTGTTTTGTTTTCCAAAATGTTTTGAAAAATGGTTTTTCAAAGTTCCGGCGGTTGAGTCGTGAGCTATGGTGGACAGGAAGTCCAGTAGCTATTTTTGAAAATAAAAACCGGTGGGAAACTACCGAGATTCCTGGATGGTTTAGTCCAGGGGATTTTGTTCTATATTGAAAAACTTCCTGCTCCTTTGGGAGAGGATGCGCTTTGAAAAATGACAAAATGTTTTACAAAATAGCCCTGCATCAAAAATGGCTTTTTCTGCAAAATATTCTGAGCTCCACATACTCCATGCATTATATCTGATTTCCTCATTCCGTGGGTGAAGGTGGGCTGCTGGGTACGTAAGTACTCACTCTTGCTTATTTGTTATTTTTCAGAGAAGGAGATCGCTGATCGGGTAAGAGTTACGCCTGTTTCCTAACCATGCCTGTGGCTGTTGGACCACTGATTTACTTCGCTGCGTATATCGGGCTGCTTCAGCCCCACTCTGATGATATGTCCCGAGTTGTGGACCAACTCTTAAAGTTGATCGACACCTTTATAGGCTTGTCACGTTTAAGCAGATCTGAAACCATCTAATGTATAAATGTGTATACTAGCCTCCTGGGACTAGTATTTGTATCACATTTGAGTCCTAGAGGATTGGGACGCTTCAGGTGGTATCGGAGCTATAGGTTGGCCGCAGGACGTAACCCTTCGGCTTGGACCAAAAGTTTTTGAGTCAAAACTATTTTCTTAGAAAAAAATCTTGCTCTCATCCCTCCATTTCAAAAATGTTTTCCCTCCTTTCCTTCTCCCAGAAGTCAGATGGAGGTTCGCTACCAAACCAGCTATTGCCGGAATGAAGATGGTTTCCCCAAGTTGCTGAGAGCATACACAACACGCCTCGGAATCAGGAGCCAGCCAGAGTACGCCGGTCGTGAGTTCTTCGAGCATGGCACAGAGAAGTGTGTCGTGACTGTATACATTGGATCCAGTTCGCACCATGTGGAATGAAGTGTCACTGCTGCGGGGCACAGATTCAGAGACACCTACCAAGTCGTCGCTCGCAAGGCATTAAGAGCCCTTTGTCAGATCTATGAAGAGGAAGTGGTCGACACCTCGCTCAAGTTCTTTCCGCCCTTTTAGAGAGACCATCCCGTTTGGATGGCCAGGATGCGTGCCTTAGAAGGGCAGCAGCTGCTAGAGGACGACCCTACAGTCGTGTACCTCACAGCATACCTGCTTACCCTGGATGCACAGTATGATCTCTTAGCTCGGCATCACCATCAAATGATCACCCGGGCAGAAGATGCAGAGAGGCGCAACCGTCAGCTCCATGTGGATCTCACAACATCTCAAGCCCGTGTAGCTGCCTTGGAAAGTCGTGAAGTCATTGCTGTTGAAGCCCTAAAGCAAGCCAAGGATGAGCACGTCCAGAAGCTGGTTGAGGCCTACTTGGTCACCCACAACCAACATAGAGCCCTGCAGATCCAAGAGCCCGCCTCATCCAACCCAGTTCAACCCATGAGAGCGGAAGAGTCCTAGATTCTGGAGGGCCTCCCGGTCTCTATAAAAGGAGAGAGGAAGGCTTGGGAACCCCCAGAAGGAGCCATAGTCCTAGTAGGAATACCAGTCTCCCCTCAGGCTATGGATAAGGAAGAGCACCCCGAACCCTCCCAAGATCCACCGCCAGAGTTGTTTGAGCCCCTCACCATGAAGAAGATTCTAGCACCCTCCCCTGAAGTCAAGGAAGAAGCTGCAAGCACCCCACCAGCGCCACCGCCCTCTGAGGTCACCTTGGAGTTACAAGAGAGAGTCCCGCTTGAAGAAGAGTTCGACCCCATCCTGCCATCTCAGTCGCCGCTAGAAGAAGTCATCAACATCAGCTCCCTCTTGACCCATCCAGGAGACGTCTCAGAATGAAGTTGTGCACCAGCCTCGCTAGAAGAGAAGCTGCCTGGTCTGAAGTTAGTTACGCCCAGTCCTCTGCATGCATTGGATAGTGAAGTTTTCCTTCACTTTGGCCAAAGCCCTGCATGTATGAGTTGTAACCATGTAGCCGCGTGTTTTGAAAAACCTCTAATTGTGTGGCCCCCTAGGGCTTTTCAAAATAATTTGTGCTTGATGTTTGCTCCCCTTTTGTGCGCATATGTGATGCTTTAACGTTAGTGCTCGTAAATCGCATTCAGCGTGGTTCTCAGTTCAGCAGCCAGAGTTGATCTCCTTTGTGTTCCCTAGATGGAAGGTTAGAGCTTCACCAGTTTCTACATCTACGAAGAAGGTTTCTCTAGGCTCTTGAGGGACAGCATGTCATGCCTTGGAATCCCTGGTTACCCAGAATACCGTGGAATGGAATTCATGGAGCATGGTAAAAAGAAGTACATGGTTACCGTGTACATTGGATCAAGTAATCGACAACCCGGATGGTGTTCTATGGCAATCGGGCATAGGTCCAAGGACACTTGCCATCTCGTGGCTCGTGAAGCGCTAAGTACACTATGCTCGGTCTACCGAGAAGAAGTGGGAACCACCCCCATGAGGTTCTTTCCACCTCTCCACAATACCCATCAAGAGTGGAAGGCCCGAGTGCAAGCTTTGAGAGAGCAAAGGCACGGTGGAGATCTCACAACAGCATACCTTGCCCTCTATCTGCTTGCCTTGGATGAAAGGTGTGACAAGATAATCACTCAGTTGCGGAAAACAACCATGCAAGTGGAGAAAGCAGAAACCCTTCTACTGAAATGCCAAAAGGATCTGGCCGATGCTCGAAGTCGGAATGCGGCCACAAGGAACATGGAAAGAATGGCATTCGCTGATGTAACGAGAAGTTTAAGAGGAACCCCAGTCATCACCAGCATCTAAGGTCTTGCCTTCACAGCAGGCATGGCCCATCAAGTCCTTGGAGAATCTGCAGAAAGCTCGTCTGTTCAAGCAAGAGTCTCAAGGCAGCCCCTCAGCGACCAAGAGAAGAAGGAAATGGGAATGTTCTTAACACTCTCATCTTCCTCAAAGGCATCCAAAGCAACCGGAGTTTGGGTCAAGTTCAGAAGCCGAGCAGCAGTAGTCGCTTAGCCCTTGAATCCGAGTAGTCCATGATTTGGAAAACTCTATTCCCCTCTCATTCAAAACATTTGATTTGTTTATGCTTGTCATTGCTGAGCTTGTGTGTTTTCTATCTAAAAAAAGAAAAGGAAAGGTTTTCTCTAAAAACATAGATCACAAATTAGAGCTAATCCTCACCTTATGCTTCCATTCTCCCCTTAACCCATCTCAAGAGAAAAGCACCTTACCCAAGAAGATACCGGGAAGCTTACCCTTGAAGCCTGTAATAAGCTACATAAGGGACCTGTCCAGTCGCTTAGTCCATGGGACCGACCATGAGAATCAAAGCCCTGCCCCTGGGTCAAAGTAAACAGGAAAAGGAAAAGGGCACAGAAAAAGTTATTATCATACAGAGAGGCAAAGATTCTTGGAACCAGAGACCACAAACATCAGGGTCATCGACCCCACCACTCACCCGTGCCCCCCACACGCGTGCCCCCATCTCCATGCGCACTACCACTGCCCATGCCCCCTTTGCAGCGCACCCACCACCGCCATCACCACCGACAACACCGCTCCCTTCCCTTCGTCGCCCCTGCTGCCGCGTGGCACCTGTTCCATCACCACCACACCGCACCCCGAACACCACCTCGCATACTGCTCGCCTATAAAATCCCCCACCAGCTCCCTCAGTTCCATCCTGCTCAAAGCACACACCTGATAAAAACCCCCGTGCCTAATCGCAAGCAACTCCTTTTCCACTCCCTCGCCCCTAAGATCACAATGCTTGGTGACTCTTGGGTTGAAGACTGTGCTACATGGTTCATAGTCTTTGGTTTCCTCCTCTGTGTGATGGTAATACTCTTTGATAGAGCCCTCCAGTGGGAAGAACAAAGAGAAAGAAAGGGACAGTGAAAAAAGAAAATAGCGAAGAGAAGATGAGAAGAAGGTTATCCCAAAATCGACTCGGTGTCAGTCATCTCTTCGCAGGCTGCTAAAGCAACAACAGCAAAAGAAGGCCCCGTAACACCCATGTTATGAGGTACTTCAAGGAGTTGAAATCCCCAAGATACAAGAGTTCTACCCTCATTCTTTTTAAGTGGGGTAGTGTTCAAGTAAGGTTGCTGCTATGGAGAAAAAGAAGAAGACCTGTATATGCAGCAAGCTTGTGGAGGACTAGATCTCCCAAGTATATAAGTCTCTGGATGAGAAGTGGTCACCCAAGTTTTGTTGATAAAGTGCCAGAAGACAAATCAAAGAAGGGATCCATGGATAAGTTCGTAAGAGAAAGGTTTGCGTGTTGGCGTCAATGCTTCTTCAGTAAGCTAGCTGCCACGTGAAAGCTAGAAGCCTGAGGATGATCTTTGAGTAGCCAGAAACAGCGTTTGCAATCGGCAACAAGATGCTCCTCAAAGGCCAGATATTATTGAAGTTCCATCTGCCTGAAGAGTCTGCAGTGTGAAGTTATGTAGCTAAAGTACAGCTACACCCATAACCCTTCTAAGCCAAATCTCGAGGACGAGATTCATTTTAAGTGGGGTAGATCTGTAGCACTCCAAAAATTCAAATCTAGAAAATTTATTGAACTCGCTCTAAATTCAAAATGAATTTTTAAATTTCGTTTCCAAATGTTTGTTTGCGAGTTGATCTCGACAAAGAAAATATAGTGGTCTATATTCTCTCCAAATTTCTCCTCAAAATATCCTACAAATATTTTTCCAGTGATCCCCTTCAAATTCTTTCATGAAATACTCCCTAAATATTCCACCGATATGTCTCCAAATATTTTTCTCCTAAGAAATACCCTCAGAATCATTTTTAAAGTCCCTACAAATATTTTATTAATAATTTTCCTCATGCTCATACGTATACATACGCCTCCGGTGCCATACAATGAGCTCTACAAGCTAATTTCACTTATCCACGGCTAATACATGCTTATCTCTCACTAATCCTCGCCTCCTCCCACTAATCCTCGCCTCCTCCCCCTAATCCCCCCACCTTGCCTATAAATAGAGGGGCAAGGGGCTCCCTCATGCCATCCCAAGCCATTTCATGGCAACACACTCCCACTCACTCCCACTCCCACACAAGCACAACACAAGCACAAGGATCGTTCGGTCGTTCATTCGATCGTTCGTCCAACTGTTCATAGTTTGTTCGTTCGTTCGTCTGATCGTTCATGGTTCATTCGTTCGTCCGTTCGTTCGTCCAAATAATCATTGTTCAGCCGTTATGCTGCCAAAATTCCGATCGTTCGTTCGTTCGTTCATAATCCCTATTCACCGTTCATTGTTCGTTCATACGACTATTCATCGTTCATCGTTCGTTCATACGAACTATTCACCGTCCATCGGATCGTTCATAGTCACTATTCATCGTTCATCGGGTCGTTCATAGTCACTATTCATCGTTCATCAGATCGTTCATCCTACTATTCATCGTTCATCCGATCGCCCAAATATTTAACTGCTCATCCATCATGCTGTTCAGCTCACCTAAGACCTGCCAGACCAATATCTCAGTCATACGGACTCCGGTGACTGTGATTTTCCTTCCAGTGAGAACTTCCCGTCTGGTCACCCATCCTCCAAGTTGAGCACGCTTAACTTTGGGGTTCTTTTGAACCAGGCTTCCAAAAAGAAAGGCGAACCATATTTGTATGGATACGCCATCAATCCTATAAAACTCTGGGCCAATATACCACAACCCGCCCGGGCCAGGATATCACAGTATTCCAACTATCTGGGTCCCGCCTTACTGTTGTCCCATGTGACACGGTAGGTAGGAACAGTTGCCACCAACATAAACCTCCGCCCATGAATAGTGCCCAGAAATAAATCCTGGCACTCTGCTCAAAAATACATTTGTATTTTTATTTTCCAAATATCCCCAAATATTCAAATTTTGGAATATTCTAGGAATATTTCTTTTTTTCCCTTTCTTTTTCTAATTCCTATGATTGTAAAATCCAAAACTCCTCCGTCCAAACTCTGATTTTGGCAGTTCTGATTTCTAAATTCTTATCAAATTACCCTCTATCCAACCATGTCATCCCGTAAGCATGGTTCATATTCCAAAAAACTCCAAAAATACTGTTGTCCCATATTCTACCTATAATTTCCCCATTCGAACTGAGTCAGACAACTCTTTCACCACTATTCTCATAAACAGTAAACTCTACCATACTAAGCCATACGCACCCAGCTATAAATACACCCAGAGAGTTACCCTCTCCCTCCCCGCACCCTCAGCACACTAAGCCAGGGCAACCCCCCCCCCACTCGGTACCCTGCTCTGCCACTACAGTTCTAGTATTGGCTCACCTCCAATACACCCTTCGGATAAGCATCTCTACTCCATCAACACAAACTCTACTCAAAACTATATTCACCCATCCACCACCATTCCTGACCACTATATTGAATATTTGCTGATATACTTGCTGGTTTGTGTATTTGCTTGTTCTTGCTGCATAGTTATCGGAGCGTTCGTGTTGTCCCGTGAAGGCCGGTTCCACGAGTCTACGCCAGACGGTGGAGCCAGAAGCTAGTACCGCGAGCTCTCACCCTTTTGCCGGTTAAAGCATGGCAAGCTCACTGGATCCCTTTGATGCATAAATTACCTATGTTTTTCAAACACAACCCTCAGCCTGTTATTTTATGCATTATATGATTTTGCTGCTAAGAGACATGTTAATATGGCCACCCAGCCTTAGAACTTTGCCGTAATTCATCTTTATACTCCTTGACATTTTTTACAAAATGGTTTGAGAAAAGGTGTGAGTTTTTCAAAAGAAAATGTTTTTCAAAATGGGTATGATGAAGGGTTATCACCCTTATCATCTTTGAGCGAGATGATCACCGACTCCCTGGTTTGGGAGGGCCTTAAGGTGATGGCTCAGCCGGGTTAGGTGTGAGCATGAAGGATTGTCCCTCTCGTATAAGGACCGGTTTGTCATTCTTCACTGCCTGCACTCTTATCAAGTACAACCACTCGAGACTGTATGGGCAGTCGCTTGATCCAAACTTGCACGGTCTGCACCCCAGGGTTATGGTGGCTGGGGAGCACCGGGAGGACAAGGAGGGGGAATGTTTTGTCCTGGTTTGGGCATGGAGGTGGCCTTGTTCCTTTCGGTATAACCGTTAAGGTAAAGACGTGCAAGGGAGGAGAGAGTTCCGGCATTCGGATCTCACGACGGTGAGATTGTAGAAACTGGTCTAGTGGGTAAAGTGTACACCTCTGCGCAGAGTCAAAAACCTATTCGAATAGTCCGTCTCCACGGTTATGGATGAGTTCTGGCTTGGTTTGACAATTAGTGTTTTGTTTTCCAAAATGTTTTGAAAAATGGTTTTTGAAAGGTCTGGCGGTTGAGCCGTGAGCTATGGTGGACGGGAAGTCCAGTAGCTGTTTTTGAAAATAAAAACCGGTGGGAAACTACCGAGATTACTGGATGGTTTAGTCCAGGGGATTTTGTTCTATATTGAAAAACTTCCTGCTCCTTTGGGAGAGGATGCGCTTTGAAAAATGACAAAATATTTTACAAAATAGCCCTGCATCAAAAATGGCTTTTTCTGCAAAATATCCTGAGCTCCACATACTCCATGCATTATATCTGATTTCCCCAGTCCGTGGGTGAAGGTGGGCTGCTGGGTACGTAAGTACTCATTCTTGCTTATTTGTTGTTTTTCAGAGAAGGAGATCGCTGATCGGGTAAGAGTTACGCCTGTTTCCCAACCATGCCTGTGGCTGTTGGACCACTGATTTGCTCCGCTGCATATATCGGGCTGCTTCAGCCCCACTCGGATGATATGTCCCGAGTTGTGGACCAACTCTTAAAGTTGATCGCCACCTTTATAGGCTTGTCTCGTTTAAGTAGATCTGGAACCATCTGATGTATAAATGTGTATACTAGCCTCCTAGTACTAGTATTTGTATCACTTTTGAGTCCCAGAGGATTGGGACGCTTCAACAATGCACCTCACAGACAGCCAACAGCTGGGACAAGTTCTCAAGCTCCGGATAAAGCCTTGTAGCTTTGAGTGCAATCCTTTGGGCACCCCTAAAGTCTTGGACCAATTTACGAAACAAAATGACACTGAAAGCATAACTAAAAGTACCTATAATAGAAACAGTCAGTAAAGTACACAAATATTTATACAAATCTTTTTAAGGCTGCATGTTTACTGGATTATACAAATCTGGTTACCTGTTTATCTGGTTCCATTTCTGCAATACTATAGTGGCCACTAGCTGTGACTTGAACTCTGGTTTCGAAAGGTAGAGATACCATGTGTGAGGGAGGGCTGGACGGCTCACATGGCTCCATGCCTACCATGATTACTATTGACTGGAATAAGCTGAGGCCTTTTTTTGAATTTGCCTATGATGAAAACATTGCCAATTGAAGTGATGGAATGTACATGGTGATGATCTTGGACTTGTGAGGCACTGGAGCAATGTTGTTTGCATCTTGTATTTGTGGTTTTCATGCCTGGCATCAAGCCATGGGATACGTCCATGCCCAAGCAACAGATGTGTCTGTATTGATGCTCTGATGGCTGGGCTGGACGGATCCCATGGCTCCTCCTTAAGCTCTAAGTCTAAGGATGAAATGAAAAGGCAATGAAATCTGAGGCTTACTGTTTCTCCCTCTCCCTGGCCTTTGCCTGTTATTTGTTTTTGAATTTGACTATACTACTACTACCACTCTAGTCTACTTACTCCTGCTACTTACTCTACTTACTACTACTACTCTCTACTAGCTATGGCTGGTGGCTGGTGGGTGGTTTTTGCTGCTGCTGTTATGGTACTACTACTACTATCTCAATACTGTACTACTCCTACTCCTACTTTACTGTACTACTATTTCTCTACACTACTATACTCTACTACTACTCCTACTCCTAGTCTACTACTACTACTACTGCTCATACTCGTACTCTACTCTACTATTCTAATCCTCTATTCTTATCTGTTCCTTAAGCTCCAAGTCCAAGGATGAAATGAAAAGGAAATGAAATCTGAGGCAGCGGCTATGACGAACACAAGACCCAGTACTTGTAATTCTAAGCCAACTATGTAAATCATTTTTGTTATTCACAAATTTTGTAATTTTCTTTAGCTTTTGTATCCATACCCATATATGTAATTGAAAAAATATGTAATTGTGTTATGAAATAAACACTAGTACATAGAAGTTCTATAGTGGCGGTTGTAAACCTATTTATAGTGGCGTTTTTCGTAACCGCCAGTGCTAGGAGCCAGTAGAAATCATCATTTTTACAGGCGGGTAACTGAGGACCGCCAGTGAAAATCGATTTTCACTGGCGGTCGGCGTAATAAAACCGCCAGTGAAAATCGATTTTCACTGGCGGTCGACGTAATAAAACCGCCAGTGCAAATCGTTTCAGGAAACATAAAACATATTTTAAAAATAGTTAAAAAAATTTATTTTTATTCCCCACCCGCCAGTGCAAGTCGCGGCATTTTTCGCGCAAAATTCGCGCGCTACGTGGTTGTTAGTATTCGAACCGTCGACCTTACCCTCGCACGTACACTCCCCTACCACTCCGTCTATGACATGTCTTATGTCTAGTTTGTAGTTGTTTTCTCCACATATTACAACCATTTGAGTGTAAATTGCTTATTTGAGACCCTAAACGAATTCAAATAAAAAAGTTGTCAACTACAAAGATAAATAACTTTTGAAGTTCTACAACTTTTATTTTGACACTTTTTTCATCCGAGGTAGTTTGCAAAATTTGAATTTTAAATTTGACATACTTAGATTCAATTTTTGAGAACCGAAATGAGTTCAAATAAAAAAGTTGTCAACTACAAAGTTTCATAACTTTTAGAGATCTACAACTTTTATTTTGGTGGTTTTGTCATACGAGGCCATTTGAAAAACTCGAAAAATTAAGGATAAAAATGATTTCTAGTGGCGGTTCCTTAAGAAAACCGCCACTAGAAATCGTATTTCTACTGGCGGTTCCTTAAGAAAACTGCCACTACAAATCATGGATTTCTACTGGCGGTTTTCTTAAGGAACCGCCAGTAGAAATACGATTTCTAGTGGCGGTTTTCTTAAGGAACCGCCACTAGAAATAACACAGCCGGTGGATAACCGAAACCGCCTGTAAAAATATATCGTCCCCGCAGGCTTTGAGCCTTTTTGTACTAGTGAAATAAAATGAAGCTATTATGTTTTGAGATTGTCTACATGTAATGATTGCATTATTCGTAGCTCTTTGAGTTAAATGGACAGCGGCTATGATGAACACAAGACCCACTACTTGTAAGCTGCTAAACCAGGATGGCTTGTATAGCTTATACAAGCAACTGGTTTAGTAGCGATGTGATGAAAATGGGGCAATTCTGAGCCAATTATGTAAATCATTTCTGTTACTCACAAATTTTGTAATTTTCTTTAGCTTTTGTATCTATTCACATATATGTAATTGAAAAAAACATGTAATTGTATTATGAGATAAATATAAAACCCTAGATATTATGTTTTGAGATTGTCTACATGAAATATAAAACCTCGACCTCGCTCAAGTCACCTTGTTTTCTCTGTACGTTAATTACAATTTTCACACCCTTGCATCGCTCACGCTACTTTAGGAAAAAACAATAGTAATAATGTCATGTCTTGTGTCCTTGCAGGATGTAAGCATATGTATGCGAGAGATTGGGTGAAAATGTTCATTACCTCTCTCCGATGCGTATTAACGAGAGAGTCATCAAGGGTTATGATATACCAGACAATCACGACAAGCTAGTCAGCTTGAAGCCGAAAGAGAGAGAGAGAGAGAGAGAGAGAGGAAGGACGGAAAAGACTGAAGAATGATTTGAGATATAATTCGGGGATGTATGTGTATATAGTCATGAAGAAGGTCGGGGAAAGTGGTTGTGTCATGGCTGCCCACTAGTTCCGATAAGTAAAATGGATATTGCGAGAGTTCAAGTTGATGCTTGGACCACCACTAAGATTTGAAATCTGTATTGTGCAGCGAGGGCATCATGGGCCACTGGATTGCATCTAATCTATCCTCGGGATGGTAGGGCCGTTGTACTAGACTCTTTGGATACACCAAAAGAAGGGTATCAAGAATTTGAAAATGTATTGAGATTGTAAGTGATGGTACTTGTTGTTCATTTACTCTATACACAAGTATTCAAATTGTCATTGACGATACTGGTGATTTTGTTACGTACAGCGCTTACCGCAAGTACGTGGACGATCCACAATGCATCGATCGAAGATCCGACAAGAAGAAGAAGTTCCCCAAAACACTGAAAGTCAGGCGCAACTTCCCAGTACATTCTAAAGTGCTATATACGATGTGTATGCTCTCAACATGTTGCAACTAGTGATATGATACCGTGTATGACGTATATCGTGCAATGCTCCAAACAACCTCATGGGTCAGTACTATGTGAATTCTACGTCTGTGAGTATCTCAGAGCCTACGGCAAATTCAGCACCAGCTATAGGTCGTTGAAGAAGTCACTGAAGTGGTGGGAAAAAGAAAAAGATAACCCATGCGACCATCACTGGAACAGTTAGGGACATCTGTAAGTTTATCATGGACAGCTGTGTGCATGAAGGGGCGCCGTTCTTCAACAATGATAGCGAGTTAGGGATGCTAGAAGAGTACGAGAAGTTCAGAAACTGGACCACCATGCTACACCTTCAGGATTACAAGTTTCCCGACATCTTTTTAGGATTATCATGTCATGGTAGGTGATCGATGTGATGTAAAGACAACTTTAACTTGATTAGCTTGAACATCAGATGTGACGATACACGTATGCATATGTATATATCTATCTGTGCTTCGTATTTCTATTTATTGCTTTTCATTGGTGTTTGATTTGCACAAGTACAGTTCAAATTGAATTCAAATTTAAATTCAAATCCAAATTTATTATTTTTTTAAATCGAAAATAGTTAACCGAGGCGGGCAATTAAGAAACAACCGCCTCCGTTAAAAGTGTTAACCGAGGTGGTTGCTTTACAGTGCCAGCCTCGATTAATACATTAACGGAGGCGGTCGAGGTAACCGCCTCCGTTAATCGATGATTAACAGAGGCCTAACATCGGAGGCGGTTGCAGTGCCTGCCTCCTATAATAATTTTTGCCCGCCTCTAATAAAGTTTCTGTACTAGTGGCTATTGGTGGGGGCAGCCAATGGACAACTCCTTTCTAATTTCTCAGTGCGAAAACGATCATAGCGATTGTAGTTTCTTGCTGACACGAAATTTTAGGAGGTAGGGTTATAGTTCGAGTCCCGATCAGTTTACAGTAAGGTTTTCTAGTCGGTTACAAGGAAATCTATCATGTAGAATCTTTTATCTTAGGCATATCTTGATCTCCAAGCTTCCCTTCGGTTGGTTGCTTGTCCAGCAAGGCCAATGATGTACCCTGTCTCGTTTGGGCCTCATATTTGACGTCCTCAGCCCACCGCGTGCTTGTAGTGGGATCATATGTGGGCGGTGAGGTATCCTGGGTCCACATCACCGACACGACTTGTTAAATACGTTAAGTACCATTGATGGTTAAGATGAAGATCAGGTTATTGGAACCCTAACTTGCATGTGGGCTAGGTACCTATATATGCCATACCTGGATGTCAAGTCAACGGCCTTCTGTTGCCTCTATGAAACAAGGGTGTATAAGCCCAGGTAAATTCTATTCCATATAAATTCATGTATAATTATGACAAATGGTGTGCACTAGCGCATTCAGTGAAGCTAAGTTACCATGAGTGTGTTTGAATTTCATTTCAACTCAACGGACAGTCTGGTGTTCGATATGAAGCATTCAGTGTGTACAGGTCAACTGACCTCAAGTCATTCAAACCTCTTTAGACTTTTTCTCCGGTGGAAGCATCCGGTTTGGCACCTGAACATCTCTTGATCGTTGGCTGCCAACTCAATATATACCACGGAGGGTTTGCCCGGTGAGGCACCCGGTGAGAACAAGAGAGCATCAGGTAAGCAGAGCTGCTTCTGAGTTTTGTTTTGGATGATCTGGGAAAAATACATCTTGTTGTGATAGCATCCAGTACGTGGTGCTCCGTAGCATCCGCTATTATTGTTTACTTTTTGCTCTTGCTGAGTCGCTGCTTTCACCAGAGCTTCTGGTGCTCAGATCAAGCATCCGGTGGAACAGGGAGCATAGTGTGAGCCCGTTTTGTTTAGCTTTATTTTGTAGTGTTCGTTCTGCTTTATTTCCATGCATGTTTTCCTAACCTCTTGTTTCTAGGGTCAATAGGTCCTTTGTATTTGATCTTGACGGTATAGCTAGAAGAGATAATTGTGAACAATTTCGGAATATAGGCTGCCCTAATTAAGTTGGGTGGTCACCATTATATTCATTCCGGTCCTTCAAGGTGGTTCCTTGATGTTGGGCACTTGTTCTTGCTTCCTTAACGTGGAGTGTATGCATTTATAGTCCAAAAACACATCCATACTGCATGGCACCGTACAACAGAGTTGACCGACGCATACACATATGGTCTTTTATATTAATATAAAAAAGAAAATAAAAGATACATTATTACAGCTTAGTCGTCCGGAACTGATCAGGACTAGTAATTAGAGAACAAAAGTAGTGAACACACGGGAAATCAAATGACCAATATAATGGCCATGAGGACGGAGGGACAGTACGCACAAATATTATTCTCAGGATCGGAGGGAGTCGGCGGAGGCACTGGTGTCAGGGCCTCTCGCTCATTAAATTTATTTATTTATATGGTGTAGTATGTCTGAGTCTGCATCGACACAACACCACTCACGCTGTGTTCTGGGGTTTGTGGTAGCTGCCGGTGGCCTCATCATGCGCCTACTTGTCCGGCCCATGGCCATGTGTCTTCTCCACGGATGTGAGGAAGCTCCGCCATTGCTTGATCGCGTGATCGGCAGCCTGCATCCAAGACAAACACAGAATGGGACCTTAATGAATTCAGATCCATAGATATGTATATACGTACCATGTATATGTCATGCTGCCTCGCTCGGTTGATGTTCCCATGCAGGACGTCGGTGATGTCGCGGGACTCATGGCCTTCTTCTTGGTGCGATGACGGTTGGTTAGTGCGCGGCAAGTCATGGTCCAGCTTGCACCAGAGGTCGAATCGCTTGTTGACCCCATCTAGAAGCTCAACGGCGCGCTTGCAGACAATTGACGTCCCCGCATCTTGGGCAGATGCTTCCTTGGCCAAATGCCTATGGGCCTCCTGGACCATTGCGTTCATCGCTGGCGTGCGGAATTGGCCGGTTGCAACCATGTGAGATCCTGGCAAGCCTGTAATTGTCGCGCGCTGCATCTGATAGCTCGACAGCCATGAGTGGATGCATCCAACACCCAAGCCCCGCTTCAGGATACCCACCATGGCGCTGATGTCCTCGTCGATGCCTCCCAGGTTAACGAAGTTCCTCGGGGCTTCTTTCCAGGATTCATCGGACTGCTTGAACTCTTTCCACTTCCTCTGCAGCAAGCTCGCTGCGATGGCCTGCAAGACCGGGTCATCTCCTCCTTCCTTCCCGTGGACGGCACTAGCAGCCTCCCCCTTCAGGACCAGGAATTCTTTCAGGACGCTTATAAGCAAGTCTAGCACCTTCAACCGGACCATCTGCTGCAGGACCATGGGGTAGGGTGGGCAGGGGTTTTCAGGAGGATACACGGTGTCGGTCACGTGAATCGGGAGTGACACTGAGCAAGAGTCAGTGGCAGTTGACTGCCTGCCCGGCGCTTCCTTGTACGTGACACTAGCAGCAATCCCATTCAAAGTTGTATGGTAACCACTCGACCAACTCCCGGTATGATATGAAAAGTAGACAATGAAGTCCTTCACCTCCCCAGCATAGAGTGTGCCAACCAAGATGCCTCCGGTACTCCCCCGGAGTATGTAACCCCCAGAGTCGATCTTTGTTATCAGCAAACTGCTTGACCTGATGTCAACACAGACGTCGACGGCTACTACGGTCTTGAACCCAGCTAAGCAGACGGCAAATGCCTCTATGATCTTGTTCTCGAGGTTGTCGGTGATGGAGGAATAGATTCCGTAGGATATGTTAGCGATATAGTGCAGTGCCCTTGGGTCGTGAGCCTTGCCCAAACCAAAGGTGTGGACTGGGTACTTTCGGAGGAGGCCTCGGATGGGATCCGTGGGGGTGATACTCTCATCTCCCCATTTGAACTGGCCGTCTAGACCATCCGAAATGAGAACGATGAAGCCTGCACGCTTCTTATCTGCTCTGTCATCCAGGAGCTGTAATATTTGGTACATATAAGTTAATAGAATAAAAAGGTGAAATCCAAATTTAGTCAATGTTTTTTTTTAAAAAAAAGAAAAGGAGTCCAACTCAGCTATAGTTGAAATAATAAGTGAAATTCAATGTAAAGATTGAATAAATTACTTCATCCGATCACAGATGTAGGTCCATCTAAGTTTGTCCAAACTCAAACTAGCTACTCTAATTTTGTCTGGCAGCATCCATAAAAATATATTATATTCAATGGAAGAGTTATATATCATAAAAGTAGTTTTCACAATGAATTTAGGAATGTCAACAACCTTGCTTGTATTGTCAATCTATGTAAAATTTTAGATGTCGACAGTAAAAGCTAAAAAGGTTTGGCTGAGGACAAACCTAGACAAAAACCAATCTAGGTATA
Source organism: Zea mays (assembly GCF_902167145.1). Classification (NCBI taxonomy): domain Eukaryota; kingdom Viridiplantae; phylum Streptophyta; class Magnoliopsida; order Poales; family Poaceae; genus Zea; species Zea mays. The sequence continues at coordinate 20,930,792 of NC_050101.1, forward strand.
AATATTTTATAAGTATAAAAAGCTTCTTTATCGACTAAGCATATATATTTTATGTATTTTTTAATACCTCCCTACAAATTCTTGGAATAAACACTCGTTTTTGCTGCTTCATAGTAGATTAAATTAATCTTTGCTTATATGATCATGGCATCATGTAATTACTGCCTTTAGTGTTGATCTTTTATCTAACCTCTGTGGCTCGATCTATACCATCATCTGATTGTGTTATTATTACCATTAGAGTTGGCACTAGTTAACCACTTATCATATACCATCGTCTCACTGTACAAGTGCAGTACAAATAAAGTAAAAACTACTTAACCACTTCATATGTGTGTTATGATCAGCATGACATAACAGCAAAGAAACAAGCGTCAGCGGACCTAATTAAGGAGAGTATTCAGGATAGTTTGTTTCAGTTGGTTAGATTGATTCCGCTTGTATGCTGATAGGCATTGGTTGTTCAGCAACGGCTATATAGCCAAGACACTTGTTATTGTTGGGATTAAGAACAATGAGAGGTTGTTGGTTCTTGCGCCTCTCTATCTTGCCCCCACGCTCTCGGCATGCGACCACAGTGGCGTCCGGCGCCGAGGCTTCAAGCACTGACCAGCCATCATACAGCGCTACGCAACGGTGCTGCAGCATCGACCAACTCCTAGGCCAAGGACACCCTCACCAAGCTCATGCAGGATCTGCAATGCCAGAAAGGCGATGTTACAGTGCAGATGTCATCCCTGTCCGGCAGTCTGACTGAGGTGGAGAAGCAGCATGACGATGTGTGCCATTGTTTCCCTATACTGCATGCCCGGCTACGGCGTCGCTGGCACGTCCGCTCTTCCACCGCCCACCGCCAGCGCTCCGCCGCTCATCATTGCACCATCTGCACAACCCGCTATCACGCCCTCTGCTCCCCTGCCTGCAGCCTCCTCCATCCCCATCCACCACATCCGGTTTCCATACTCGCCTTCACCCATCCCATCGTTCCTAACTACTCAGCCATTCGTGGACACCATGGCAGCCGGCACGAGCGTGCGGCACTATCATAAGCTCGAGTTTCACACCTTTGATGGTAAGGAGGATCCGCTCGGGTGGTTGAACCGCTGTGAGCAGTTCTTCCATGGCCAATGCATGCCAATGGCAGACAAGGTGTGATTGGCATCCTACTAGGCTACCACCACACCTGCATGGCCCAAACCTGGTTCTACGCACTGGAACATGACACGGGGAACCCATTGTGGGACGGCTTTCAAGGATCTATGCAACAGTGTTTTGGTCCTCTCCGCTGCAACAAGAAATTAGGAGAGCTCGCTCGCCTCTAGTTCTACTCAGCGGTGGTTGACTATGAGGAATGGTTCATGGGCCTCCTGTGCCACGCAAGCACTTAATACCAGCGCAGCTGATAGACTTGTTGTCAGCTAGCCTGCCAGAGCCCATCAAGATGGACGTCGACCTCCACGAACCCGCCGCGCTCCAGGCAGCGATGAACCTGGCACGGGCATTCGAACACCGCACCGAGGATCTTGACGGCGCATAGCCTATGGAAGCAAGCCACCACCCCACCCCTTCGGTCGTCCATGCCGGTTCTAGTGCTGCCATGCCCGTGGTCCCCGACACTGGCACCTATATATGGCCACGGTGACTACCACCCCGCCCTCGTGGCCATTCTAATGCCTCTTGCCAGTCGAACTTACTAATTGCCACGAATTAACAGGGGATTTCTACAACTGTGATGAGCGGTACGTGCACAGTCACCGTTGTCAGTGCAATCGAGGTCACTATGAGGATGGTTCTGACGGTGCTCCGAACATGATGGTCGGGCCAGTGGTGTCTCTGCATGCCATGGCTGGCCTCCACACCGACTACACAATGTAGGTACCTATAATGTTCTAGGGCCACCAGTTGCAGCATCTCCTTGACTTCGGCTCCACCCACAACTTCATCGACTCTGTGCTTGTCGGCGATCTTCAGCTTGCCATGTCGCACAGCCTAGGCCTCGATGTGTCCATGGCCAATGGGGACAAGGTACCATGCCAAGGCCTTCTCCACCACATGGACATTGGCATCGGCAAGGAGCACTTCAAGATCAATAGCTACGCCATCGCCCTCTCTGGCTTTGACATCATCCCCAGCGTCGACTTCCTCTGCACCCTTGGCATCATTCTCTGGGCTTCTGGTGTGCCGACTTTATGGTCTTTTGGATGGGCCTTGGTTCACCTTGCACCCAAATCAAGAAGCTGGTAGTCCATGCTCTTCGCTGCGATGGAGTACCCATGAAACCGCCTGCTCACCGCCTTCGATGATGTCTTCTCCGAGCCATAAGGGCTTCTCCTTCCCCGTGCCTGTGACCACCGCATTCACCTATTGCTGGGCACACCTCCAGTGGCCCTCGGCCCCTATTGATACCTACAACCGTAGAAGAACAAGCTGGAGGCCTAGTGCAACACCATGCTCCACCAAGGCTTCATCCGGCAGAGCACTTCTTCCTTCTGCATGCCCATCCTGCTGGTTAAGAAGCATGGTGGCTCCCGGCGATTCTGCATCAACAACAGGACCCTCAACAGACGCACCATGAAGGACAAATTCCCAATCCCCATCGTTGACGAGCTCCTTAACGATCTTCACGGCACCCGATTCTTCACCAAGCTTGACTTGCGTTCTATATACCACCAGGTTCTTGTCCACCCCGCCGATATCGAGAAGGTGGTGTTCTGGATGCACCATGGCCACTTTGAGTTTCTGGTGATGCCATTGGGCCTGACTAATGCCCCAGCAATGTTCCAGGCCCTGATGAACGATGTGCTCCAACCATTCCTGCGCTACTTCGCCTTGGTATTCTTCGACGACATTTTGATGTATAGTTCATCATGGTCGGAGCATTTGCAGCATGTCAAGGCAGTTCTTGAGGTTCTCTGCCCGCAAGGTCTTCACCATAAACGCTCCAAATGTGCTTTCGATACTTCCTTCGTGGCCTACCTTGGCCACATCATATCAATGCATGGCATGGCCATGGACAGTGATAAGGTGGAAGCAGTGACGTCCTGGCCCACACGGTCAGTGTGCGGTCTGCATGGGTTCCTTGGGCTCGCGGGCTACTGCTGCAAATTCAGCTGGGATTATGGTGTCATTGTCGTGCCCCTCACCAAGCTTTTGAAGAAGGATGGCTTCCTCTGGTTAGACAAGACTGATCACGCCTTCAATGAGCTCAATATGCCCTCTCTACCGCACCAGTGCTGCCGCTCCCCGCTTTCAACCATGGCTTCATCGTCAAATGCGACGCATCAGGCACTGGCTTTGATGTGGACCCCTGGCATTCTTTAGCCCGCCATTCATGATCCGCCATCACAAACTCGCTGCAAAGTGCAAACGCGCTCAAGCTGGTAGGTCTTGTCCAGGCAGTTGAGCACTGGCATCCGTACTTATGGGACACCGCTTCGTCATGCGCACCGACCACTTCAGCTTGAAGTTCCTACTGGATCAGTGGCGTTCCACCATCCCAGAAAACATATGGATCAGCAAGCTATCCAGGTTTGATTTCATGGTGGAATACCATTTGGGGCACCTAAACACAGTGGTTGATGCACCCATGCTACAAGACAAGGAGAAGCTTGCCATCCATGCTCCCTTCGCACCGACGTTCGCCCTCTACGATGACATTAAGGAGCTCAACTCCCTACCAGAGGTGACCCCCATCTACGACTAGCTTCTCTATAGCCATCTAGCCACCCTTGGTGCCTGCACAGTGGCCTCATCCTCTTCGTCAAATGTGTCTACGTGGTGCCGTTGTCCACCAACCTATCTCAAATTCTCTAGCTTGCCCATGCGCCAAGCCATGAAGGTATCCAGAAGATAGTCTGCACGCGAACTTCTACATTTTACATGATTGTGCTCATGTCCATGACTTTGTGTGCACATGCACCACCTTCCAGTGCAACAAGACGGAGACCCTCCATCCTGTCGGCTTGCTTTAGCCGCTCGATGTGCCATCCCAAGTCTGGGCTAACATCTCGCTCGAGTTCATCGTGGGCCTTCCCAAGGTGCACGGTAAATTTGTAATCCTCACTATGGTGGACAGGTTCTCCAAGTAAACTCATTTCATCATGATGGGCTACCCGTATACCACCACCACTGTTGCTTGAGCCTTCTTCGATGGCAGTGTTAGGTTGCAAGGCTTTCGACGTCCATCGTCAGCGATCATGACCTGATCTTCACAGGACACTTGTGGCGTGATCTCTTCTGCCTCACCGGGGTCAAGCTCTTGATGAGCATGGCCTTCCACCCACAAACCGACGGGCAGTTGGAGGTCGTTAATAAGACCATCACGATGTATCTCTGGTGCATCACTAGGGACTGGCCACGAGAATGGGTGGACTATCTCCCTTGGGCTAAGTACTTCTACAATATACCCTTTCACTTCACCCTCTGGGCGACTCCGTTTGAAGTGGTCTATGGTCGGCCGCCATCGACGATATTCCAGTACATGCCAAGCTCAGCCACTACATCCGTGGTGGATGACATGCTTCGGGATCACGACAACTTCATTACCAAGGTCCGTGATCGCCTCCTCCAATTGCAGCAGCATGCTAAGTGGTACTACGATGCCAACGATCGTGACCTCTACTTCGACATCGGTGACTGGGGGTGGTTGAGTCTCCTTCATTGCCAAGCTCTCACCCTAGTGCAGCGCCCCAAAGAGCAAGCTGAACCCCTAGTGCACATGTCCCTTCTAGGTCATGGAACATGTGGGTGCTCTATTGTCTCCCCTACTCGAGGGTGCACACCTTCACGACGTGTTCCATGTAGACTCCTGAAGCCCTTCCATGGTGACTCTTCGGATAACTCACCATCTCTGCCACTACTAGAGAACGGCCCTCTACTTCAAGCACCAGATCGTGTCCTTCAGGCTAACCTTCACCATGGCATGTGGCATGTCCTCGTCCATTGTCAAGGCCTAGGAGCTGACTAGGTGACATGGGAACTAGTCACCGAAGTCTGCCAATCCTACCCCACCTATCAGCTCGAGAACGAACTGATCTTGAATGATGGGAGAGATGTTATGACCGACACGACATACCGGTGAAGGAACAAGCATCAGCGGGCCTAAGGATAAATTTAGGATAGTTTGTTTTGGCTGTTTAGATTGATTCCTCTTCTATGCCGATCGGCATTGGTTGTTAAGCAATGGCTATATAGCCAAGACAATTGTTATTGTTGGGATTAAGCAAGAACAATCAAAGGTTGTTGCTTCTTGCGCCTCTCTATATCTCCGCCCCTTGCTCTCGGCTCGCGACTACAGCACCGCCCTGGCGCCAAGACTTCAAGCCCCGATCACCAATCATCCACCACTACGCACTAAGATCCACGGTTCCTATCACTGTCATTATTTATTTATGGAATTACTGTATTTATAGTTAGGATCCTACGTAGCCACTTCATATATCACCATTTTATTTATTCTTACAACAATTAGAGATGATCCTACGCACTTAACCATGCGTTAAATATTATTATTTGACTATGCTACATAGTCCATTATGATGGGTATTATACAGTAAATATTCAAAACAGTAATCATACCATTTTTAGTTGTAAAATTACTTTTCATTGAAAGTTATCTATTATCTTGGTACTTGACTAACAAAAGAAGGATGCACGTCAAATCTCAATTCCTAAAAATTACCACGTTAATCAGAGAAAATAAAATAAAATGCCCTCAACATGTTGATAAATTACCCACAGTTGCTATTACGTAAGAAAACAAAAAAAAACCCTTATACATATTTCTCATAGTTATTAAGATAATGATACCAACAAAATAAGAGTTCTACATGTTCTGCTACGAGCACTACCGGACATAGGCGCTTTGCCGAGGGCTTCAGGCACTCGGCAAAGTCAAACATACACTCGGCAAACCCTTTGCCGATGTGTACACGGCAAACCTAGTGTTGGCAAAGGGTTCTTTGCCGAGGGTTTTTTTATCGTGGCAAAGTCTTTGCCGAGTGTCAAAAAACACTCGGCAAAGAATAAAAATCAGAAAAAACCCAAAAAAATAGAAAAAAAACAGCAATTTTTTTTTTATTTGGAGGAGGCACCGACTAGCTAGCAGCTCAACGTTCACTGTCTCATTCTATGCCATGGCATTTTTCTCAAACTTCGACCTTCCCTACCACTACACTACTATATCACTTGTGTCTATATCACGTTTTTTCCTCTTCATATATTATAACAAATCGAGTGTAAATTGCTTGTTTGAGGCACTAAATGAATTCAAATGAAAATGTTGTCAACAACAAAGTTGCATAACTTTTCAAGATCTACAAGTTTCATTTTGATAGTTTCTTCATCCGAGGTCGTTTACAAAATTTGATTTTCAAATTTAAAAACTTCGAACATATTTTTGCATGACAAGATGATTTCAAATCAAAAAAATTTCAATTACAAAGTTTCATAACATTTCAAGACCTACAACTTTTATTTTGGTTGTTTTTCGATCCGAGGTAGTTTGAAAAAATCGAATTTTAAAATTCAAACATAGTTTTGCATGACAAGATGATTTCAAACCAAAAAGTTGTCAACTACAAAGTTTCATAACATTTTAAGACCTATAAGTTTTGTTTTGGTGGTTTTTCCATCTGAGGTCTTTTGAAAAATTCGAATTTTAAATTTTTTAAATTCAGATGTAGTTTTCGTTGACAAAATAACTTTAAATCAAAAAGTTGACAACTATAAAATTTTATAACTTATCAAAATCTACAAAGTTTATTTTGATTGTTTAATCATTTGTTCATCCAACATGGTGGTTCTAACATTGTTCACAAATCTTATACATCTCACTTGTAGTTTCATAAACTACAAGAGAGATTTAAGTTTTGTGAACAAATTTACTTTTAATTTGTCATATGAAGAAATGACCAAAACAAAAATTATGTATCTTGATAAGTTATACAACTTTGTAGTTGAAAACTTTTTTGTTTGAATTAATTTATGACTTCAAAAAGTAATTCAAAATTTGACTTTGCCTAGTGTCAAAAAAAACACTCGGCAAAGAAGCTCTTTGCCGAGTGTTTTTTTTTGGACAGTCGGCAAAGAAGCTCTTTGCCTAGTGTCGGAAAAAAACACTTGGCAAAGAAGCTTCTTTGCCTAGTGTCGAAAAAAAACACTCGTGTTTTTGTTTGCCGAGTGTTTTTTGTTTGACACTCAGTAAAGACTTTCTTTGCCGAGTGCCCGAAAAAAAACATTCGGCAAATCACTTGACACTCAGCAAAGAGCCAAATTCCGGTAGTGAAGCTATAGAGACCAGCTTGCTTGGTTCTTTTGCCTGCCTAGGTTAGTTCGGCAAGATTGCCCAGCGTCGCCAGGCAAAGGCAAGAAAATGCGGTGGTGTTGCCTGTCTCAACTCATCTTTTTCTCTTTGCTTCCTTTGTTTCCCTAATAATCAAACTGCTGTTATGGCACTACTGATGAGCAGAAATTCAATCCGTCATCAAGCAAATCACACATAAAGTTAACCGAAATGCATTAAATCAACCATCCAAGCACTTGTCAGCTGGCTGGCGGTACGGTGAAGGCCAAGGCCAGGATGAAACTGAGCTCCCCCACGGATTAGAATTGCTTCCGGCTCCGATTTGGCGATGCGTGTATCGATTTTTGACAAGGGCTACAATTGGCAGAGTGGGTTTTGGTTTGTGGCGTTTGATCTCGATTTTGGAAGCTCTAGCTATTTGGTTGCCAGTGAGTGCATTCGATTTGACAACCCAGGAGCTCGATTTGGTGACGAGGGAAGCAGCCGAGATGAGGAAGCAAGCAAGCAGAAGCGAGGGCGGAGCGTCACTCAGAACCCTGCCCATTTAGTCAAGCCAATTTGGTTCACCCAGGCTGGTGAGGTCTTCCTTTCCTCGAGTGAGCAAGATTACTAGGCAAAGCGAGATTTCCTAAGTGAGTAAAACTATGTTTCCTAGCACTACCAAACACTGAACCTTGCAGGACAGTGAGGCGAGGCTTTGCTCAGGAACCAAACATGCCCAGTTGACCGTCACTCTATTGCTAACAGCACAACTGTCATGTGCATAGTCACTAAATTGATTTAAAATGTGAAGTTTATTTGAAACTAGATAAATCACATGTATAGATCTATGCCAGTTATATTTTTATTAAACTTTATAGTAAGATTATTATTACATTAGTATTTTGCCAGCAAAATAACCTTCAACATTAATTCTCAAAGCCTAGAAATTTACAGGTTAATCAGAGAAAATAATATAAAAGTATACCCATCTACCACTGCCATTACGCAAAAAATATCCCAAAGGCAGCCTTGGACCTAATTATATATTACCTACCATGCCAGTATTAAAGAATTACCTGACACCGCTATTATACAATAAAGTCAGTCCAAAAATATCCTTATACGTATTTCGTTGTTATATTACCTACACTTGCCATTATTAAAGAAAATGAAATCAACTTTCTTCGTTGCACCCTCATGCATTTAAGAGTTCAAAGCTGACTGAAAAAGATTCAAAGTTGTGATTCAAATTATCTTCCAAGGACAAATATGTAAAAAATAAATATAGTTCAATATTACAATTTACAAAGTAAATATAGAAAAAGTAACTTCATGATTTTGGCTAAGTGATTGAATCTTCGCCAATGAATAAAAGAAAATTCAAAGTCGTAATTCAAATTATATTTTGATATCAAATAAAGAAACATAGCTCAATATGATAGTTGAAAGACTTAACATAAAAAATCAAAAGATAAGGACCAATATAAGAGAATGTTCAATCTATATATTCATATGTGAAAATATGAAAAAAAAATACAAGGATTGCATCGATAAGAACTGAGCAATGTAACTTAATCTCTCTTCCACGTTCAATGTACGAATGATGTATATGGGTTATCAGTGTGGAGCCCACTCTACAACAATGGAAAGAGAGTCCCCAGGATAGATTTGATAAAAAGAGAAAATAGATTCATATAATATTACCCACACATCGACATAGACACTGGTCGCAGCTTGTACCAAGCTTTGGCTGCTCTTAACTTGAGGTCATAACGTAAACTAGGCAGCTAAGAGACACATATATAGTCCATAGAATTGATGGTAGAGCCATGACATCCGGCGACAAAAATGAACATCAGTACAGCCATGCAACAATGTGCGAAGAGAGATATATGAGTGAACAATATACGGAGATATGAGCAACTGCACAGCCCATATAAAGCTCAAGGTCATGGCATTGATCAAACTGTTAGAATCTATACTGTCTAGGATCGATTACTAAGTCCCTAGAATACCAATCCGTAACTGAAAGTAAAACTTTGATGACGAGTAGATCTGATCTACTTATCTACTGAGAGGAATGAGGAAACACACCTTGTTGTTGCTGTTGTTATCTTCATATCGTCGCCCTGCAGAGAAGCAGCAGGCATCGACATCCGAGCCGCTGTAGGTTGTCGCGTTTCCAGACACTCCGACACTTAGGCGATGGGGCCTCTGGAGACTAGGGTTTTGGGGCGAGTTACTAGCGTTAGTCTTTCCTGCGACCCCTTAGTCCTATATATATAGCGTCGTGTGTCTGGGGGCTCCAACCGAGGTTAGCATGGGCCCTCCCGATCAAGGGCCCGATTAAAGGAGCGATAGTTGGGTTAAGCCCAATCCGGTCTCTATTGACCGGCTGTAGAGGACACACCCAACAATCTCCCCTTAGTTCTCTACATTCCTTGTACTCAACTTTTCTGGATTCCATCCCTCAACAAGTTTACACATAGAGACCAATGTGTGACAATAACCGATTAAGTATCATCGCACTCATTGACTACAACATGCTCGCCTGCTTCAGAACGAAAAGAGACTTTATTTGGTTGCAATCTGTAGCCCCTTTGATTTAAGATCATAGGTACTCCCTTAAACCCATGCCGGCTGCGTGCTTACTAAACACGCTGGGTGGAAAACCTTTTGTGAGCGGATCCGCTAGCATCTGCTATCTTCTGTTATGCTCATCTTTTATGATTTGATCTTGAATCTACTCCTTAACAACATAATACTAAAAGTCAATGAACTTGGCAGCGCCATATGACTTGCTGTTATAGGAGTACGGTACCGCTGGCTCATTATCGCAGTAAATTCTCAGTGGTCGCTCTATGCTATCAACCACTCTTAATCCGGGTACAAATTTCTTTATCTTTATTGCCTGCCCATTTGCCTCATGCATGGTTACAAACTCAGTGTGCATTGTCGACGATGCTCTCGCTGTCTGTTTGCAACTTTTATAAGAAATAACTCCCCCAGATATAGTAAATTTATACCTCGAAATAGGGAACTAGATCTTATGTTTGTTAGCATGAGGCCATTTTCGTACCTTGGAGGTACATTAGAGCCTTCTTAACTGCTTAACAGTGTTCTATGCTTGGGTTGATCTGATATCTCCCAAGCATCCCGGTAGTAAATTCTAAGTCAGGGCGAATATATATTTGAGCATACAAAATGCTTCTGATAGTAGAAGCATATGGTACTGACTTTATCTGATCTTTCTGACACTGAATCTGGGGACACTGATGATTCCCAAACTTATCACCCTTGACTTTTGGCGCAGGCGCGACCTTACACTGATGCATACTGTACTTCTTTAGTACTTTTCTATGTATGACTTCTGTGAGAGTTCTAATACTTCATTATGTCTATCTCTGTGAAATTCTATTTTAAAACATAAGAGGCTTCTCCTATGTCTTTTTATATCGAAGTTCGAGGAACAAAAAACTTTCTGTTTCCGCCAGTAGATCTTTATCACTACTAGCTAAACATATGTCATCGACATACAGAACAAGGAAGATATACTTTATTTTTCCTTAGATTTCGCATAAATGCAATTGTCTTCCTCGTTATCCTCGAAACTAAACTTTCTGATAGTCTGATCAGACTTGACGTACCACTATCTGGAGGAATGTTTTAATCCATAAATGGACCTCCTTAAGTGACATCTCTTGTTTTTCTTTTACTGCTCACAACAAAAACCCTTTGGTTGTGTCATGAACACGTTTTTCTGTTAACTCTCCATTTAGTGATGTTGTCATTTCATCCATCTGATGGAGCTCTGGATCAAAAAGAGCCACTAATGCCATAATGATCTGAAATGAATCATTTGTTAGGACAAGTGAGAAGGTTTTATGGTAGTCAATGCCTTCCCACTGTGTGAACGTCTTGGCCACATGTCCTTGTATCTTTCTATATTTCCTTTGGAGTCACGCTTGGTCTTCTAGACCCACTAATTTGCGCTTCTCGTAGCTGTTTCATATGTAATGGGATCACTTTCTGCTTCAATGTCCTCACACATATAAATCTCATCGCTTTCTATGTCTACACTTGTGTAAACTCCATAATCATCAGGAATCGCAGATCGTCTAGACCTTTGAGACCTTCATAAACTTGTTTCTAGTTCTGGTTCGTTATGGGGCTCCTGCATTGGTGCGTCACTTGGCACAACACTACCACTCTCATGTGAGCTCTTCTGTGCAACCGACTCAGAAGAGCCAGACTGCGCAGAAGGTGAATTGACTTACTCTGTGGTAGTTGCACTTGGTGATGCAATATTTGCAGCAGGGGTTTCACCTCGAGTCGTTACAACTGTTGGTGGAACCACAGCGGGTATCGAGAAGTATGGTTCTTCAACCATCGGAATTGGGACATACGTCCTCTTTTCCTGAAGGTCAACCTCTCTGAGTACCTTACTCCCCTTGATCATGTCATCTTCTAGGAAAATGGCATGTCTAGTTTCTATAAACTTGGTTTGTCTGCCTGGACAGTAGAATCTGTAACCCTTCGATCTCTCAGGGTAGCCAATAAAATGGCAGCTAGTGGTTCTCTCATCTAGCTTTTCCTGTCCAAGATTAAATATTCGAGCTTCTGCTGGACAACCCCATATGTTGAAGTAGTTGAGCGTGGGCTTTCTGCCAGTCAACAACTCATATGGAGTTTTAGCCACTGATTTACTAGGAACTCTATTTAGTATAAGCATGGTGGTTTTTAAAGCCTCCATCCATAGACACAATGGTAAGTTAGAGTAACTAAGCATACTCATTACCATGTCCATCAGTGTTCTTCTTACGCCTTTAGGCAACCACATTCTGTTGTGGTTCACCAGGTGTTGAATACTGAGCTACAATATTGTTTTCACTTATGAACCCTGCGAAAGGATCCTGGGACCTGTCCATACTCAATATGGTGCCCACAGTACTCCCCCACACGATTTGATATGACAATCTTTGTGTTCAAATCGTGTTGTTTTTCTACATCAGCATTGAACTATTTAAACTTGTCTAAATCTTATGATCTGTCCCTTAAAAAAAGGGTAAATATAATCGTAGCGAGAGTAGTCATGTGTGAAGGTTATGAACAAGTCAAAACCCATCTACTGTCCTAATTGGAAAAGGACCACATATATCTATATGAATAATTTCTAACACTCTCGTACTGTGCATGCAATCTTTGCATTGCACTAAGTCTGTCAAGTCTAGGTGATGGAGTTAGAAAATTGAATTCAGTCACATTGATCCGAGACCATTCCGTAATCTCTTAAGACCGATGCGGATTAGGAGATCTAGGGTTCTTAGGACGACTCTGATACCATTGTTAGAATCTATACTGTCTAGGATCGATTACTAAGTCCCTAGAATACCAATCCGTAACTGAAAGTAAAACTTTGATGACGAGTAGATCTGATCTACTTATCTACTGAGAGGAATGAGGAAACACACCTTGTTGTTGCTGTTGTTATCTTCATATCGTCGCCCTGCAGAGAAGCAGCAGGCATCGACATCCGAGCCGCTGTAGGTTGTCGCGTTTCCAGACACTCCGACACTTAGGCGATGGGGCCTCTGGAGACTAGGGTTTTGGGGCGAGGTACTAGCGTTAGTCTTTCCTGCGACCCCTTAGTCCTATATATATAGCGTCGTGTGTCTGGGGGCTCCAACCGAGGTTAGCATGGACCCTCCCGATCAAGGGCCCGATTAAAGGAGCGATAGTTGGGTTAAGCCCAATCCGGTCTCTATTGACCGGCTGTAGAGGACACACCCAACACAAACAACAATGCAAGACATAGTGTTCAGGTTGCTAATGATGGAACAACTACTTCATGTGACAAAAAACTATAAAATCATTGATTTGACAGCAGGATATGGGAGGAAAAACGAGTGATGAGGATACAAGATAAGTTTTATAAAAATTGAATGGCATACTGGCACACGCAATTGCACAGGCCACTCTGCTAGTTTTTATATAAACAAATTAGAGAATTTCATACTAACGAATTCAATCTAAATCTAGTGTCACAGCCCTTGTTTAACCATGTTCATCGTGGCATCATGTGCATCGTTAAGCATTAATCATGTTCAGTTCAAATAAATTAGTTAAGCTTAAGAAAAACCCCTATTTTTAGCTCATGGGTCTGTCCGGGACATCACTCGGTCTAACTAGGCCCCAGAGGTAAAGAGCCATATTAGCACCCGACGACTTGAGTCAAAATGACTCAGTCAGCCTTGCCACATAGGCACTTGAACCTAGGCGTAGTCATTTAACCATGCATCACCTCCGGTCAAGGCTGTGAGCACCATTCCGGTGCGTGTCGCCAGGACAAAGCTCTTGCACTACTACCCCTTCATGGGGCCTACCCATCAGCCTGACCCCTACACACTTCAGCTCCTCTCCCCCACTCAGTGCCCCTTTCACTCTCTCCCTCACCCAAGTTAAGCAACAAGAAAAGAGAGAAGAACCCATCACCAAAATCCCCCATCACTCCGGTTTTTCCAAAGGATCACCTGAGTTGGAAGTCGATGAGCTTCTCCACCTCCTCCCTACACATTCATCCAAGAAGGCCCTAAAGCTCTTCTTCCTCTACTTCTCTCTACATCAAGCACCTCAATAGAAAGAGCAAGGCAAGCTTAACCAACGATGTTCTACACCAACCCACAATACCTTGTTTGACCACATGACTTACCGGTGAGCTCCTTAGCCCTCCATTATTCTCTGATTCGACGTAAGATGAGTCCCCTAGATCCCCATGAGAACCTAGTTCTTGAGAACCCTTATGCATGTCAAATGTACCTACCAAAATTAATTGACTAGTTCACTAGGAAGCACTAGGAACAGACCCCATTCAAAGTTGTCAGAAGATCCACTAGTGGCTTGGTTGCCTGGTAACCTCAGCCGAGCGACGGACTGACCCCGGTTTGTCCGCAAGTGTGGAACATTGACCCTTAACCTCTGTTTGAACAATGGTTCCCAGGGGTTAGACTGGCCTTTTGGACGATCTTATTGACCTTCGTACGGGTCTGACCATGACTACAGGCAGTCTGACTCCACACCTCCACCATAGTGGCAGACCACTCCAACCGTACCACCCTCTAGAGCACATGGTTCTACAACTTAACCGAACCAATTCGGTCATTCTGACCATTGTCCCTCCCTAGTCTGACTTTAACTAGACATCATCCCTACACTAGCACCTCTATGTCTAGCTTATGTGCTCCACTTCTAATACTTTCACCAGTACGTAATGATGTTTAATCATGCTTAACCATAACATTTAGAGCATCACTCTCATCCATTCATGGCATGTTCAATTAACCATGCATCATTCACACTCGTGTTGATAATGAGATCCTAGATAAAGTGAAAGTTTCGACCCAAATATGTGGTCTAAGCATGGTGGACTACAACGCCATGATGTTCATCCTACTGTGCCTTATTGAAGCATTGACCGAGCCACACTACCTCTTTGCAAGGGGCACTTCAACGGAGTTGGCTATCCAAGTGGTGGCCTACAAGGCCATGGCACTTCTCCAAGCAAAGTGTGCAAAAAGATGTGATTGAGTTTGAGATTGTTCTGACAAACCTCACCTCATGTGAAAGGTGCATATATCAAATGATCCATTACCTAACCCACTTGCTCGAAGATACTTAGCATCGCTTCAACAACGTGCAACACTCCCTTGAGCCATACGTACGAATGGATCGGGTGGCCTTGGCAATGCTATCAAGAGAAGTAGTGGGAGCAGATGTGACCATACATGACCTGATCCAGAGAAACAGAAGATTGCAATCGCATGTAGTCCTTAATGCAGTGACTATACTGGATCCGCTTTCGGGGCTATGTAGGGCAATGACACTGCCAATGAACTCATGATGCCTAGAGCTTTGATAACGTGCATATAATGAGATCAAAAAGCAAATATCACATTGTATAAGGGTGCTGGAGGCCAGTGCCCACCGACCACCAACCAAAGAACATCAAACTTAAAATAGTTATTCACAAGAGGATGAAGCAATGCACCACATCGCCAACGATCTCATTGGCCTGTTGTGGACTACCAAATGATCCTTGTGGCACTTTGTGTGCCCAAGCGCTCAAGTGCTCGAGTAGCAAGGGTGCAATCAGGTAAGATATCTTCTTATTGCTATAAGGTGTACTGCAACCAGGATTAAATACATGTATGCAAGAAATGTCTTATTTATTGTTGTTTTGTTCAAAACTTATCTACAATCACCAGATGCGCGCATGTTGAATTGAGCAGTTGAGGGCCCAGGCAACATTGGTGTCTAGAGAAGAATTTATACTTTGCACCTCTCTGGTCACCATTAACACTTAACTTCAATAATCTTTTAAAATGTATTGATTATTTTGAATTAAAGGAGATCAATTAGAAAGACATGGATATGGATTTAACTAAATAGGATGATATTTGAGAAATAGAAAACAAGTTAAATGCTAAAGAGATAGCTTGCCTAGCAATTTGCAAGGGCGACTTGCTAGTTAACACTTTCACGTTAAAGTACAGCCAGCGTGCTATGTGTTGCAATGCGTATGTGGACCGTCCTAGTGGGTTAGGACCTAAATGATTTTGGAATGCAGGATGTTACAATTGTATTACATCAATTATATATTGTATTGTCTTTTTTATTTACCATAAGCTCCATCAATGTTTGAGGATTGATAGTTTATGAGCTAGTATTTAATTCTTATGCGCAAGCCTAAATAAATTCATATTAGGAATCAAATGGAGTAGCTAAGTTCACCACATACCTTCACAGCATGCTCCAAGCTTGGTTTAAAAGCAGTGTCACCCTTAGCCACAAGCCCATCCACCTTTTTTTCGATAGCCATCCGACCACTGCCGGATATTTCTAAAATGCCAGTGGTATACTCTTTGATGACCTGATCGTTGAATGCTACAATGGCAACGCGGTCATCATCACCAAGCTGCCTTATTATGAACTTCATGGCATTTTTCAGTAGATCCAACCTAGATGGCATCTCTGTTTGCGATGCTGCTGGCCAGCTCATGCTTTGGTTAATATTGATAAGTGTGACTAGGTCAATGGGGGCATGGTTCTTCATAAATGAGGGTGCTTCAACGCGCACCACTGCTGCCCCATTTAATGGTTTTGCGCGTGAGTAGTCTATCAGAAGTATAGGGGGGCTCATGGCAATGCTTACGCTGACTTTCTCCGGGGTCATCTTGACCTGCATTCACAATTTAGAATTAGACAAGCATCTGAATTTCACTACCACTATCTTCTGTAAAGTAAACAAATGATGTGTGCAACCAAATATTTTAAACTCAGCATACATATATAATTTTTTGGCAATAACCATATATAAGGGAGGATTCGATGACAACATATTAAATAAATAAATACCTAAGGAACAAGGGAGATTATATTCTAGCATAAAGGAAACAATGAGAGAAATTAAATAACAGACACCAGCCACGTGGAAAAAATGCTGGTTCAACTCTCCCGTCACCATTTATATTGGATGGACAAAAAAAATGCTGGTTCAACTCTCCCGTCACCATGTATATTGGATGGACAAAGGTGATGTGTGTAGACTTAAATTGAAAATGCTTTCATAATGTTAAAATTTCAATCCGATAGAAAATGTAGCTCAATAGAATTTTGTGGCCAAATTCGTGTGTCGCAGAGATTGTAGCAGGAGCCATGCACTTTTGTCCACTAGTCCACCAACCCATGCTGTTGCATGGGCACTAAGAGATATAGGTGTTAGAAATTTGTGGATAAGTTTTAGGCTCATAACTAACCAAAATTGCTTATATTTGGTCTCTCTTATTTGCTCATATTCTAAAACAATATTTAAGCAAATACATTCATTTTTATATGGATGTGATGGAGTTTAGTTTACCAGTTGCTATATACACTTTTTCATTCCAATTCCTAGTTGTTCCCTTAGCATTGCATATCCATGCGTGTTTGACATGTATTTATTAAATTCCCACTCAAGTGTTCATATTCTAACACAACAATCATATAGGAACTTTATTATTTTTATCCAGATGAGATAAACTTTAGCTACCAATTAATTTATATATCTTTTCATCCTTTTTCATATTTTATGCCTTTTCACCATGCCTCTACGTGTGTTTGACATGTATTTAGTTAAAAATTCAGCTATGTATTTGGCATGGAAACATATATGCTTATCGCTTCTAATTGCATATATGTATACATGGTCTGCATGGTAATGCACATCATGTATGTATATCTTAAATTGGTTTTTTGTATATTAACAGTGGAAGAAGTGAGTAATTTAGAAGCATATACAAAGTACTTTGTGATATTTTTTGCCTTGACAGACATAGGTCATTTAGATCAGGTTTTAGAGGTTAGTTTTATTCAGGTTATTTTGAAAAACCTGTGAAGGTGAATAATTTACATGCAAATTTAGGGGGCAATTTATGTAAAGATTAGGTGATTACTTTAGGTTATTTCTAATAATGGAAGTAGTGAGTAATTTAGAACAAACTTTAGGAGGTTAATTTAGACTATGTTCATAATGACAGCGGCAGATATTTTTTTAAAAAAAAAATAAAATAAATGCAATGGCTAGTATTATCAATAATGATTACAGTCTATGAACCGATGGCTGCGTGTTTTTTATTTTTTGAGAACTTCTTAGCTCATCTCATGAGGATTAATCTAGAGTTTCGAAAGAAGTCTCCAATTAGTAATAGTAAGAAAAGTAACTAATTGATTGCATACTATAAACAACGAGTAGTGCTAGGTGTATTGGCTGCCAGTTTCAACATACAAATGAAAAAGGTACATTTTACAAAAAAAAATTAATCAAGTAAATAATTTTTGGTTTCAGAAAGTCTGAATTTTTTGTTAGGTCTGAATAGCTAGAAAACCACAGCAATTTCTGCATCAAATTAAAGATGAGCGAACAGGGAAGAACAGGATTCTAACAGTTCTACGAAATGGACCCGCTACAGAGACAAAGTAGTACTATCTTTAGTCCAAAATAGATTTTGTTGTAGTACAATGTCTGCAATCGAAATTTCAAAAATTTAGTCGAGATTAAAAATTTAACCACTATTGTCCATCAAAAAGTACTTTTGTTGTATGAGATCGGTCTGGAAGTTTCAACATTAAAAGTATTATATAATAATAATTTTATTGTTTTAAATACATTTAAAAAATTGTAATGCAACCCGCGGATATAATAACTACACTTTCACTGTGGAAGAAATGGGAGACCTCTTGAGTAATGGTGCAAAATGGTGGGTAGTAGTAATCCAAAGTATCCAGTACCTAAAATACATAAGTATCGAATTCGGTCAAGCTATTCTGCGGCTAGCTATAGAATAGCTTATTCTATAGCCACCTTGATTTACGATAATTTCTATACCAAATTTACGATAATACACTAGTACAAAAAAGCTCTATGCCTGTTGTGGGTACTAATTTCTACATGCGGTTTCGGTTATCGCGCGCCAGTAGAAGTAAAATGGCTGGCCCGACTCAAGAACCGCCAGTGGAAACATCTTTGCGCTGTCGGTTTTGTTAACAAAACCGCCAGTAGAAATCATATTTGTACTGGCGGTTACTTAAGAAAACCGCCGGTATAAATCCATATAGATTTCTACAGACAGTTACTTTAAGAAAACCGTAGTACAAATCATTTAAAATTGATTTTTTTTAGTTTTTCAAATGACCTCCTATGAAAAAACCACCAAAATAAAAGTTGTAGATCTCTAAAAGTTATGAAACTTTATAGTTGACAACTTTTTTTATTTGAAATCATTTGGGCTCCCAAAATTGCATTTGAATTTGTCAAATTTAAATTTTAAATTTTGCAAACGACCTCGGATGGAGAAAGTACCAAAATAAAAGTTGTAGATCTTGAAAAGTTATTCAACTTTGTAGTTGACAATTTTTTCATTTGAATTCATTTAGAGCCTCAAACAATCGATTTACACTCGGTTTGTTATAATATGCGGGCAATAAAACTCCAATCTAGACACAGTGAGTGATGGGTAGAGTGGTAGAGGAGGCTACGCGCGAGGGGAGGTCGAGGGTTCGAATCCCACCGCCCGTGAAGCGCGCGAAAAATGCCGCGACTTGAGACGGAGACGAAGACGAGCGGGCGCTGGCTGGTGGGTGCCTGCCCTGATTAAAATATTTTTTTTGCTATTTTTTAAAACCTGATTTATATTTCCTGGAAAACTATTTGTACTGACGATTTTCTTAACTCAACCGCCAGTGGAAATCGATTTCCACTTGCAGTTGTCTTAACTGAACCGCCTGTGGAAATCTATTTCCACTGGCGGTTCTCAATTAACTGTCTGTGGATAGAACCATTTCCACTGGCCTCTAGCGCTGGCGGTTCTGAAAAACACCAGTGAAAATAGGTTACGAACCGTCTCTATAGAGCTTCTCTGTACGAGTGATAACAGTACACGTTTACAATACATGTGTTACCATAATTCAAGATGATACTTACCATAACGTCGTAGTAAAACACTTAGTAAGGAGATACTGTAATCTCGTAAATTAGTATAGTAATTATCATAACTCAAAGTGGCCACAGAATAAGTTATTCTGTGGCCAGCTACAAAACAATAAGTGTGTGTGTGTGTAAAGAATAAATTACTTGTTGAGACTATGGCCATGTTCGCTACGGCTTATTTCGGCTCTAATCCGGCTGCGGCTTCTACAGTATTTTGTCTCTATAGATTGCAGCTGCAGCTGTTCGGGCTGTATGCTCTGGCCTCTAGATTTGACTTAAGTCTCTTTAATGTGGGTCCAGGTGGCAGGACCACTATTTTTGAAACTTTCTAAAAATAACCTACTTTCAACTTAACAGTTTAAACTATTTGATGACCAATGATATTGGTTTTAATATGACCAATAATATATAAATGTTAATTTGCTATGACTAATTGTATTAATTTTAGTATTACTAATGATATTAATTTTAGTTAATACATCTAGCGATATTAATTTAACAGTTTACATTAGCTCAATATTCAAACTGTATATAGAGAATAGGAATGTAGGTTTTGTTGCTTTGGTCATGGAATTCATTATCTGCAACATTACTTTAGATATATATTTTTCACTCACTGTACATGTTTGCTTTGTCTGTCTTTATCATGATGTCTCATATTTTCTATTTACTGAATTAAAATATTCTCTCACGTATTTTTTTTCAAGGCAATATCCCTCCATTCGGTTTCGAAGGGCATATATAATTTTTAGCTGGCTGTTCAGATTTAGGGCTGGCCTGTTTGGTTTATTACGTCAACTAGCCTAGCTGCATGGCTACTAACAGAGCCAACTACTAGCTCTATCTTGTTTACATATCGTCTACGGCCAATTTAATAGCTCATCGTATAATAGTTAACTATATATGGATACATATTACACCGCTAGAACCTATCACAACTGTATCCTCTCATTCCCTCGCCAAGCTTGTTGAAGCCCGTGCTGCAGCTACTAGCTATAGATCCTCTTCTTTCCAACACATCACAAATATGATGTGCTAATTTCTACAGCTCGCTAATACTACCATACTATACTTGCTCATTCGCATACAGCATGCAGCAAGTAACTTCCTACTCATGTGAACGCAAGGAATCAAGCACTGAAGTAAAAGCATGCATAAAGTCTAAGCAGGGACAATTTTTACTTAATTTGGCATCTCCTTGGTAGCCGAGTCTTAGAAAATGTACGCTAGGCCGTGGCTTTGTGAATGGATTTATTAATATTTATTTAGTGAATTAATGTACAACGTAGTACGAGTGAATTAATCGGAGGGGACAAGGGAACAGAATGCACCAGCGTCCGATCCGGTTGCAGCTTCGTGTTCATCCATTTGCCTTGATTATTGTGCTAGTCACTCATGTGAATGCTAGGCCATGGCTTTGTGAATGGATTTATTAATATTTATTTAGTTACTCGGGTCCAACCGATTTACTGCCCCTTGCCTGGCGGTCTGCACCTGAATTAGGATACAGTAGAAATCATGCGGTGGTGACACCAACCCGCACTTCCTGGCTCGTATGAATAAATATAAATAAAATAAAATATAAGCACACGCTACGCAGGCATACATAGTTATCGATGTAGCGCCTGCCCATGAATTTAGAATTAAGGAAATTCCTAAATCAATACCTGCTTTCCGAATACGGCAGTTAACAACAGCCACAGGAGGAGATGATCCGCCCACCTTGGTTGGCTCAACAAGACTGAAAATCAATGCAGGGAACCAAGTAAGGGTCTTTGGATCTTATCTGAAGCACAGCTCTGGTACGGTGGAGTTTCTTGTTTTGAGGACCTGGAATTAATTTGATGCGGTAGTATCAGGTAGTGAGGAGGAAGCAAGAAGTAACATAACAATTAGATCGACAAGTTAAGAAGTGAAGGAGTTTGTCCATTGCATCAGCCTTATATATATGCAACCCGAAGCACTAGAACAACATCTGTAAAAACCAAAGAATCTAGATCAGGATGCTTGAGTCTCTCGGGCAAGCAAAGGTGGGAAGCATAAACCAGTTGAGACTCAATGAAGAAAGGCATATATTCTCAGGTGAGCGTGAAGGAAAGCACATACTTTTTTTTTAAAAAAAAAAAACTCGATCCGTGCTGTATTTCGGCCTAAGAAGAAGATCTTCTCACGCAGATCGAGAAAAACCCCTAACCCCTGCCCCACCTATACACAGCGGCACGGTAGCTCCATGAGATGAGCTGGCCACATACCTGTGCTTTGGACGTGGGGCAGACGAGGTAGTTTTTTTTACGTACCTTGCCTGGGAAAATCCCCGAAAAACAACGCGTAGGTATGCCACACCTAGGGCCCGAACTCGCACCGCAAGGGTGCTACTGAAAGCGCTAGACCACCCGGTCTAGCGTCGGTTCACATACTTTTTTTTAATAAAGGAATAAACATCTGGCTTCATCTAGGGATGAAAACGAACGGAAAAAATCCCGTCTCGACCCTCCCGTTTTCTACTTTTGTCCTGCCTGTTTCCACATTTGTAGGATTCCGTTTTTCGGATTTACGGAAACCGGAGAGGAGATTTCAAGCATAGTGACAAAATTGTAAGATTCACTCCTTGTTTTCTTTCTTGCCATTGTGCTAGCGCCCCATGACGTAACCAATGCATTCCCCCTGAACAAGACCTGCAAAAAAGTTTTCGGCGGCAATTATCAAACACCATTTCGTTTCTTGCAAGTCATATTGTCCAATAAATGGCAGCACCTCCTATCATTAGCAAGGTATTGTTTGATTTGGCCCCTGTTTGTACCATCTATGAAAAAGAACAAGAATGTTTGTGGGAGGTCCTAGACCTAGAACCAAATAAACAGCTCGCCCCATTTCCACATTTGCAGGGTCCTGTTTTGTTGGTGGTTCTTATCGACAAAATCCAACCGCCAACTTAGGTCCAAAAAGGAGGAAACCAGCATGTTTTACACACATATGCATTTATTATTAACCAAGTTCCACTTGTATTGCAAGATTATAATTTGCAGGAGATATATTTGAATACATTGGAAAACAGGACAAAAGGCGCAATCAGGCAAAGCGTAAACGTAGATCCACGCAAAGGAATGAGAAGAAGGCCCATCCAACTATCACATCTATGCCAACAACCATCACAACCAAGGCCCAAGCCCACCTAGGAACTGTGGCAAAACCGCCAATTTAAACTAATCAAATACTTATTCGCTCGCCACTAAGCACTAAGTAAGCAAGGATTAGTTTAAATCCATTGTCTGTCGAGCCCACCATCCAGGAGAACTCGAAAACATCCACATTTGATATAGGATCAATAAATGAGTATCAGAGTTCATAAATAATATTACAAGCTTCAGTTTACATACAATACATGATCCAAATACATTATAATACTAGTTTTCAGAGCGACAACAGAATTTAATACATAGGTGACTACAATACCAGAGGTTCCTTATTACATCATTGAAAGCTTAAACTGACGCTACAAACTTAACTACGATGGGGGTCGAAACCGAAGCCCTCGCGGTGCCCACCCCGAAGGACTCAACCAAGCAGAAGCGGAAGAAAGACATGGGTCCATTCTTCCAAGGAAGGACCCGCAAAAGGATGGACACCCGTTTACGCCCTAGGGTTAACATCTGCAACAACAGGGTAGAACAAACCCTGAGTACATGATGTACTTAACAAGACTTACCGACTAGGTGGGAATAGCTTCCCGACTCTCAAGGGTATGCAGGGGGCTATTGGGTTTGCTGGTTCATTTACTTTTGCCGAAAAGCATTACTAGGCCTTATATTCCAAGTTTTAGCAGTCACTTCAAGTTCATTATCTAACCATTCTAGGTAAGCACCTGTACTACTTTCAAGCATGTGGTAAGCAATCAGAATATTCCACCTCCATAGATCTCCTTCTTTCGTCATCTCATAGTATTATAGTTGTTACTACGATAGCAATAGTGCAGCAAGTGGTAACCATATCTGAGGAGAGCGACGATTGCAATCGATGTACATCCAGCTGGGCAATCCCAAACACACGCCCATACTTCTCGAAGGAGCAAGTACAAGGTTGTCGTTTCTATCGTACAACCAAGGCCCAAAATGACCTGACCACCCTGGGGAACCCACCTTATGAGGCTCGCCCCGTAAATCGGCGACTGGTTTCCCCCTCATAAGTTTTACCATGGACATTCCCCCGTCCCAAAAATAGCCACTAGAATGGCCAGAGAAAGTGAACGTTTTGCGCATCTTAGTTGTAAGACAGTACTTAGCTTCACGGTCAACTGTAACTCAAGTCCTTGTTATGTGTTTGGTACCTTCAAACTTGCCACATCGCTACTAACGAATGGTCCTTGACCGACACAAGTGGGACAAGAACTAGCACCCATGACCTCCACACCTTGCCTCACGAAAGCACTGCTTCCCAGTTGGTCTCCAATTTTTATCCAACCCCCGAGTATAATAGGACAGTAGTGAAAAGCCTATTGTGTGCGCTACCGTGGTTCCTAAGCATAGCAGCTGCTCGGACCTGTCATGCTAGTATGACTCATAGGATAAGATATATATGCAGGTGTGTTTCAACCAACTCCTACAACCAAATGCATACATCACATAATAATCGGTACACTGAAAAATATATAGGGCTTTGCCTTGGTCTTGGACCGGGTCAGCAGAAAAGTTAGCAGGGGCTTCGGGAGCACTATCAACAAAGACCTCCTCCTCATACTCCTTGATGATCTCCTCGTACTCCGGTCCCACGTCCACCACGGAGTCTGTTCCCATGTCACCTATATATGCAACAAAAATGCAAGGACAAAATAAATACACCTACAAAAATCACAAAAACTAGCACTAAAAATGGCATCACTACCTACAAAAATCACACAAACTAGCAATAAAAATGGCATCTAGAGATAGAGCATGATTTTGGAAACTCAAGGAACCTTGTTTCGCATTTTTTTTTATTTTTCAGTGATTTTTGGCGAATTTTCGAAGATTCTGCAAACAAGAAAAGAAAAAGGATTTTTTTGGGCAGTAGGCTTCGCGGCCCGCGGCATGAGTGCAGCCAGCGGCCCAGCTAGGGCGTGGCGCAAGGGGGCTCTTTTCATTTTTACATTTAATTTTTTTGAATTTTCAAAAATATATGCTAATCTGCTTCTATGTGGCTATGTGTGGGCCGAGGTGCCTGTCGCCCCAGGGAGGGGGGATCGCCCCTGGGATGGGCGACAGGCCCCCCAACCACCCTACTTCCTTTCGTTCTTCAGAAAGACACCCAGTCGGCCCGACTTTCCCAAATGCCCACCACCGTCCCTTATCCCCCCACTTCGTTTCGTTCTTCAGAAAGACACCCAATCGGGCCAACTTTTCCAAATGCCCACCACCAGCCCTTATCCTTTCTGGGTCTTGATTTGTCACGTCGTAGTGGTCGACGGGGAAGAAAGAAATGAATGAATGTCCTTTTGGGAAAATGTAGAATCCGATGCTATGTTAAAAAGAGTCGTATGTCTCTCTAGTATAGTCTTGAAGGTATTTATGTTGTTATTAATGATACTATACGTATTACTACTCCATATTGATTACTGCCAGTAAATATTTGGAATGTAAAAGCAATAACATAGAAAAGATTAAGTACTACATGGAACATTTATATGACAAATCTCTACCCCTATATAATCCACCACTTGAAACATCACTAAATCATTAAAATCAACGCTCTGGATCGCTTGATTTACCTGCACCTTTCTAACTCAATCACATCCAACGGTCACATTTTTAGATCATCACTCATCATCACTCAACGTCCTAAGCTACAATCCCTCTGCCCCACGCCCTCTCAAACGCCGCTTAGGCTGCCCGCACTGGGCAACGCTACACGAAGCGCTACGGAGATAGAGTGCACTATAGCGTAGACATTTTGCTGCAGCGGGCACCCGGTCCGGCCACGCTAAAATAAGGGCAGGCTCAAAAAACGCCATATAAGAGTTTCGTTGCCTTTACTGCATATCTCTCTTCTCTCCATGCATGTGACAGCTAGTGCATGCGGCGGCAGCACCATTCGGCAGCAGCACGTGCAACAACGTGAACAGTATGGAAAATAAATAATATAATATATGGTAGTTGGTATAGAGTTAAGATATAGAGTAAATATGACTGCGAAGAATTGTGGTATAGAGTAAAGAATTTTGTTGACAAAGATAAAATATTTCTTTTAGAGTAGAAATTTAGAGTTCTGTTAGTGCGGATAGCCTTACGTCCCGCGCCACCAGCACATCCGACGCAATCAGCGCCCCGCCGGGTTGGATCATCCTTCAATCATCCCAAATTTTGCATGCCCCAATATGGTCAGTCCGTCCACACCCCGGCGTTTTCGGCTTGCCAACAGAGCGCCTGCACTGCGCGCTACATCCCCGAAGCAACAACGCCGCGGTGGATCTGGCTCCGGCCATGGCAAGCGTGAGGCGCGGGCCACCGGCATCAGTCGGGAAGGAGAACCAGCGGCCCAAGAACCTTGGCCACGGGAAGGCGACGACTGCGACGACGACCGCCGAGCTGACGAAGCCCACGGAGCCGGAGCCAGCGCCCGTGGGGTAGCGCTAACGCCACCTCCACCGCCGCTGAGGCTGTCGTCGCTATAGCTCCGCATGGAGGACGAGGCGGCGGCTGCGCAGGCGCAGACGCAGGCGCCGCCCGTGTTCGTCGTCAGGCCCAGGAGCAGGGAGCTGCTCCCGCCGCCGTCCTCCAACTACGAGGCGTGGGATCTCTCCGACAGCGAGTCCGCACCGGCCTCCTCCTGGGCCACGCTCCCCAACAGGTACACCGTGGCACCACGCAGCGTTGGAGCGCAAGGTCAAGCGAGATCGCGGCAGCCGGGGCGAGCGGCGTCGGCGTCACGAGCCACGACGGGCCGAGGGATGCCTGCGCGCTATGGCCGGGGCTATTGGCGGTGGCCGGCGATGGATTCGGGGTCTAGCGGTGACCCGATTCGAGGTGACGTCCTAGGGACTGCCGCCAACGCTTTGATTTCTTCCTTTCAGCCCAACCCGGCCCAAAGCCGGGAGATCACGGCACTCCGTCCAACCCTCGACGCCACCGATCCCCCTTTCCACCGCCTCTCATCCTCGTCGCCGGTGAAGATGATTCCGCAGAGCCAGAGCAGCTCCCTGCAGCACCTTCAACACGTCGAGAAGGTAACCTCACGGCCCGCACCCCGATCTCGGTGGTTGTCAGTTCGGTTCCTTACGCTGGCTGGATATTTGTTGTGCGTGTGCAGCGGATAGTGCGGGTGCTGGAGCTTGCGCCATAAATTTGCATCTCCCAGAGTTAATTTATGCACTCTGTTTCCGAACTAAATGATCTGTCCATTCTGCGTCCTTCAGTACCTGGTACAGAGTTTGAATGTGGGAGATAATAAACTGAATGTTGCAAAAACAGTAGAGGAGGTGCATCCCATCTAAAATTCATGTTAACTGTTCTTAGTATTCTCTACAGAGTTTGAATGTGGGAGATGAATTACTTAGCCTTTTTAGATGATTTCTATTTTGTGTATGTTTAACTAATGAACATATCACTTGCAAGGTGCCCTGTGATGAAGATAGCAGATAAAGGAGTTGATCTTGTTAGAATAACCGTCCAGGGTAGGAAGGAAGTTGATGCCTGCCTCTGAGATCAAGAATACTCTGGTTCAGAAGAAGTAAGGTGCCATTTTCTTCACATTCACTGAGGTTCACATGCATGTGTCCTCACTGCAGTTAAAATCAACGATGAGAAGTGCACTTTTTCTCAGGATGAAGAGCCTCATCAGTAGAGGAAGATGCAGAAAAATAAATGCTATAGGTAATGGTTATCGTAAGGAGGTACTCACTGAGAAAGTTCCTTTCCAGAACTCAACGTTCTGCGTCCACTAATAAACATTTAATGCTCCAGAATAACATTAAAACACGAGCCACGGGTGAAACCCTCAGGGCCCTCGCACTGATGCAGTCAGCGCGCACTGCCACGAGTTCATGATCGTTATGAAGGTAACCAACCCACTGCCTGCCCTCATATCGTCAGGCTGTGGGTTCCTGTTGTTACCAGTTATGCGCCACAATCCTCACTAATCCCATGCTGGAGAGACTTTTGGAAAATCAACATCTGTTTTAGAATGCTGTGTGCAGAATTTTGCTGTCCAATGTTACTTTGTTTCCATCAAATTAACTGTAAATATATGTATATGCTCTCAATTGGTTTTTATTTGAAGCAGTATACATGCCACTAATAATTCATGATAACTCACTGCTTAATTATGTTTTGGTTGGAGTAGGAAATTCAAATGATTTTGTGTGAGGAAATCAAAAGTGCTTGTGAATATCGTCCATTTGAAAAATGTGATTACAGCGCAAGGATTGCTAATGAGATATGTTGCAAGAAGCTGGAGTATGTAATTGAGAAGTTGGATACCATGCAACAGAACCTTGAACAGAGCACTGATGATGTTTAGCGAGCTGGCTACATATTAGTAAGTGTACCTTTTTTTGCAATAAAGTGTAAACTACTTAGCGAATAAGAGGATACTTTATGATGACAGTATCCACTCAATCAAGTGATTGTGTCAATACTTTGCCGTAGCGTTAGCATGATTTTAGAGCTTAGGATAAGAAATAAAGTTTCAAATTTTTTGCTCTCCCTTGTTATCTCAATCACTTTTGCCACGATTCTTAACGTGTATTCACTTCATTGCCTTTTAGATTTATGGTATCATTAGCACGGGCACCTTACTAGTAGTTCATAATCCACAGCATCGAGAAACAAATCAGGTTTCACACTGCATGATACATGGTGAGGGAGTAATGCATGAACTGGCGTTAGAAGCACGCACATCTATCCTCCCCTGCGCGGTCGGGCCCTCTTGGGCCTCTGTTGGGCACAAACGTGGCCCTCAGAATAGGTGTAACGGTCTGGGGACCTCCCCTGTCGTTTAGGACGCCCCTCAGGTGGCTGATGGGGTAGGTCTTGTGACTGTATCGATGGCGCTCCTCCCAACTATGAAGACCCGATGATATCGTGCTGACCCAAGCGCTCGATCTCGTCCAAGGTGACACTAGCGTCATCCGGGACGAACATGCTGGACAGGGAACCTGTATGAAGAATAAAATGTGTTCATAATAAAAATTAAATAAATTCTGCATTGGTTAGAATCAAATTGTTAAGTACCTGGTCGTGTAGACAAAGAAGGGCCCGCTCCTAGGGTGTGGTAGAAGTGTAGAACCCTGTGTTTGTGTAATTAATTAGTTGCCACATATGTCCAAATAGTATGAGTATAAATATACATGATAATCCTACCGACACTTGTGTAGGCAGCCGCCGGTGTCATAGGTGGGCCTTGTGGTGCATACTGTGGTGGCATCGTCCCCCACTATGGTGCCAAAGGTGGCAGAGCACGGTTTGGGACAAAGTTCCACGAGGAGTGGTCCCATGGTCCCGCTTGGGCATACGAGGTAGGTGGTCCATAGCCTAAGGGCGTGTTTGCGACCTTGGCCCGGTGGCCTGGCTGCGCTCCTGGGATGCAACGTCCGTGTTTGCGTTGCCTGGCTTGCTCGGGAGCTCGGTCCTGCGCGTGCAAAAGCGGCTCTTCAGTCTGGCTCCCAGGAAACGAAGGCAGGGTCCGTTTTTTTTTGAGCTCGGCTGCTCGTGGCGCAAGTCAGCTGCTCGTGGCTGCTCCCAGGAAACAAAAGTGGCTTTTAGTCCGGCTGCCTGCGTGTGGCAAACACCGGCTCACTTGAACCAGGCTTATTTGGTACAAGTGCACAAACAAGATCAGCTGCAGCAGCTGGGGCTGGCTAGCTTCAGCCTGGGCGACACGAGCGGGCCGAGCCGGCCAGATACGCGTCGCAAACACGCCCTAAGTGTATTCAAAGTTACAGATTCATGCATTTGTACGGTATTAAACAAGGTCGTGCGGCAAGTAGGCGACGTCCTATAGCGTAGGTGCCATCTCCCCACAAGGGAGGTGGAACGTGTGGGTCTCGGGCCTCCACCTATCAACGAGGGCCGTCAAGAGAGAACTGTCCAGCTGCACAAGCCCACCGTCTACCAGACGAACTAAAGTGAGGAGACCGGCATCCTGCAACCTAAAGATACATGCGAGATCAGTACACGATAACATTTAAAGTGAATATTTGATCAATTCATTACAAACCTCGGAAACCAACAGTGGTGTAGCTCGATACGCTCCTCGGGTGGACGTGGACGTAGTACATGCAGGTTAGCGTGCTCGACCGCTGCCAGAAAAGACCGGTGACCCGAGTCGATTACTTGGTCCAAGAGCTCAGGCGTTGCAGGATAGTTACCTGCCATACTTACAATTAAATAGTTCATAAAAGCAGTTACGAACATAATATGTGAATAAACATCGAATAAAGGCCTAAACATAATGATAATTATTACAAATACCCTTGCATAATTAATATAATACAATTGTACTTACCTAATCGTTTCTAGGTTGTAATGACACAGATCGTCTAGGGCGTGGACGACTTGCCGAGGCAGATTCAAAGGGGGGTGCGTGGTGCTCCATCTGTGGGATTCCCCAAAGGCCCGGCTTCAGCTGCATCATGTACATAGTTCGTAGGGCATCTTTTGTAACTATGACCGTCAGCGCCGCATAGGTTGCACCGTTTTTTTGTCTTGCCTGCCTCTGACTCATCCATAGCATTCTTGATAGATGCTGACGATGGCCTCTACCTTTCTTAGTAGCTGGGTCAGGCTCATACAGTTTAGGATTATTCTCCTGAGTGAACGGTTCCAGTATTCCGATCGACCCCATGTATCTCCTGCCACCAAGTTCTTAAGGCTGTTTCCTTTGAGAAGTATGGTGAAACAAATGCCCTTGCCTGTAGACCACACTATCCGCATGCAGCAATCACATGCGAGCATGGTAGATGCAGCAGGTTTGGCTTCATACATGAGCAACGAACTATACCATCCGGCCAAAAAAAGAATTCCTGCACCACCCTTTCCCTGTGTACACCCCGACCGATTCTATCCTTACATGCAACCTCAAATCTTTGTTCATGTGTACCCATAGGTTGCACACGATGCAGTTGGGCCTTCTTCATCTTATCCTCCGTGTATGCCATCACCCTAGTGCAGAACTCAATCTGTAGGTTACTCATGTTGAGACTTGCAGCCATATAACGCTCCCTAAAGTACTTCACACAACCATACATAATGAACTCCACAATTCCCACTAGAGGAAACCCCCACGAACGGAACGCATGACCATATTGTGACACTGCATGGTTGGTTGTCTGAATGTTGTACCGGCTGCCGTTTTTATCATATAGAAGTGACCATTATTTCTCCTTTGGTGCATCTCGAATCCAGTGTGAAAATGGCCTCTTCTGGCCACCCCCTATTTGACCCAGAGGCCCTAGCCTCTTCTGCCTGCCCCTTATTTGACCAAAAGAGGCCCTAGTCTGTGCCTGCTCAGCAGTCATCCTATCAAGCATCTGCTAGAGTGCATTGAACTTTCGTTGCTGGTTCTGAGTGCACAACCTCTTAAACATTTTGCACAACCTCTTATCAAGCATCTGCCAGAGTGCATTGAACTTTCGTTGTTTTGGACGTCTGGCCAAATAGGATGAGCTATGCTATTTTCTTCATGTAGTTTCTTTATTGCCGCAAGCAGGCTAGAATTCCTGTCACTTATCAGACATATATTAGGCCGTGCAGCAACCACATGAATTTTTACTCGTTCCAGGAACTAGTACCAACTGTCTGTGTTCTCATTCTCCACAAAAGCAAATGCAATCGGGACAACTTGGTTATTGCAATCTTCTCCAAATTGCCGATAGTATCTGTCCTTTATATCTTCCTGTTAGGAATGTGCCATCGATGCATAGTACAGGGGAGACAATATTGAAATGTCCTGACACATGCACCAAGACAGAAGAAGGCTCACTAAAAAAATGCTTGGTGCTCCATGCAATCTTGGTACCAGGAAGATATCATACGCGCTTCTCGGATTCCTCTGCACAACATGAGACAACATACGGGGCAGATTATCATATGAAGCCTCGTAGGTGCCAAATCTCAGCTCGAACACCTTTTTGTTTTGCTCTCCATGCCTTTATGTAGCTGATAGTATACAGATAATTCTACTCTATGTAACTGACTATCAATTTTGGCTCATAATCCAGCCTGTCGAGAATCAAACCAATGAGTTTTCCATCTACCCTTGTAGGCATGTACTCTCCATGGGCACCCATCCTTCAAACACTTCACCTCGTATTCCTTGCTGCCAGATTTAACTGTTGAGTTTGTGATCCAAATTCTGAAGAAGGCGGCCAAGTTGGCGAGCGAAGCGGAGGCCCGTCGCCGGGAGGCTTGGGCCGGAGCGCAGCGAGGCCAACTGGCCTTCCCACGGCCCAGGGACGCCTGGGGGGTGGGGGGGGCGGAGCCCCCCCCGGTACGGATCGTTTTAGGGTTTCACCTCTATAAATATCTTTGTAAGCCGCAGGAGATATCTATCTCTATTGTAAATCTCCTGCGATCTGTAACCACCCAAAAAATAGTGAGAAGTTGCCGGCCGGCGCCCGTGGTTTTTTCCCCTTCACTTTGGAGGGGTTTTCCACGTTAAATCCGTGTCTACTCTGTGATTGATCCTATTTGTGTCGCATTTATTTATAACAAGTGGTATCAAAGCTTTGGTTGTTTGGTGATCGGTGTGCTAGGGTTTCCTGCCGGCGCACGGATGTCGACGACAATGAAGTACGATCTTCCGCTGCTGGATCTCGACACGCGTTTCTCGCTGTGGCAGGTGAAGATGCGGGCAATTCTCTCGCAATCTGATCGCGACCTGGATGATGCCCTAGATGGATTTGGCAACAAGGATGCCAGGACGTGGACAGATGAGGAGAGGCGCAAGGATCGTAAGGCGCTCGCACATATTCACCTTCATCTGTCTAACAATATTCTGCAGGAGGTTCTGGCAGAGAAGACTGCCGCTGCTCTCTGGTTGAAGCTGGAGTCGATCTGTATGTCAAAGGATCTGACCAGCAAGATGCATGTCAAAATGAAGTTGTTCTCCCACAAGTTGCAGGAAGGAGGATCCGTTCTGACGCACATATCGGTGTTTAAGGAGATCGTGGCCGATCTGACGTCTATGGAGGTAAAGTTTGATGATGAAGACCTAGCTCTTCTTCTCCTGTGTTCCCTCCCTGCATCGTTTAGCAATTTTCGAGATACCATCCTATACAGTCGTGATACTCTAACCGTGGCTGAAGTGTATGAAGCTTTGACTGCGAAAGAAAAAATGAGACAGATGGTTAACTCGGAAGATGCTGCTGGCTCGAGTGGAGAAGCTTTGTATGTCCGTGGCCGCACTGATCAGAAAAAGTCCAACTCAGGTGGCAAAGGAAAGGGGAAGAACCAGAGGGGTCGCTCCAAGTCAAGGGGGCCATCCGATGAATTATTTTGCAAATACTGCAAGAAGACGAACCATGTAATTGAGAACTGTTACAAACTGCAGAACAAGGAGAAGAGGAACAAGGAGAAGGGTAAGACTGGAGGTACTGTCTCTGTTGCATCCGAAAATAATTCTGATAATGGTGATGTTCTTATTGCCTTTGCTGGTTGTGCTGCTGATGATGCCCAATGGATCCTCGATTCTGCTTGCTCATATCATGTTTGCACTAAAAAATCTCTGTTTAGTACCTATGAAGCTGTGCAGAACGGAGGTACTCTTCGGATGGGTGATAATTCCCCTTGCACTGTTGTTGGCATGGGCACCGTGCAGATCAAGATGTTCGATGGGATTGTACGCACATTGACTGAAGTACGACATGTTCCATCCATGTCCAGGAACCTCATCTCTCTGAGTACTCTGGACACAAAGGGCTACAAGTATACCGCCGGTGACGGTGTCATGAAGGTAACAAAAGGCTCTCTTGTGGTTATTAAAGGTGATTTGAAAGCTGAAAACTTATATGTGCTTCGAGGTAGTTCTGGCTCTGCTAATGCTGTTGTTGCATCTGATTCTGAGACTACTAAAATTTGGCATATGCGCCTTGGCCATATGAGTGCACCTGGTTTGGCAGAATTGAGCAAGAGAGGCCTTCTTGATGGCTGCCATGCTGATACTCTTGATTTCTGTGAGCACTGTGTTTTCGGTAAGCATAAAAGGGTAAAATTCAGTTCTGCTGTTCATAATACCGAAAATATTCTTGATTATGTTCATGCTGATTTGTGGGGGCCGTCACGTATACCTTCACATGGTGGTGCTCGTTACATGTTGACTATCATTGATGATAATTCACGCAGAGTTTGGCCTTATTTTCTTAAGCAAAAATCAGATGCCTTTGAGTCTTTCAAGGTTTGGAAGACTATGGTTGAGAAGCAGACTGAGAGGAAGCTGAAGGTTCTGAGAACTGACAATGGTATGGAGTTTTGTTCTGGTGATTTTAACTCTTTCTGCAGGAAGGAGGGCATTGTGAGGCACCACACTATACCATATACACCTCAGCAGAACGGTGTGGCAGAGCGTATGAATAGAACAATAATCTCCAAGGCTCGGTGTATGCTGTCCAACTCAGGTTTGAGCCACAAGTTTTGGGCTGAGGCCGCTTCCACTGCTTGTCATTTGATCAATTGTTCACCATCCACTGCTATCGATAAGAAAACTCCAATTGAGGTTTGGTCTGGTTCCCCCTATGATTATTCTCAGTTGAGAGTGTTTGGTTGTACTGCATATGCACATGTTGATAATGGTAAACTTGAGCCTAGAGCAATTAAGTGTGTTTTCTTGGGTTATGGATCTGGTGTTAAAGCATATAAATTGTGGAATCCTGATACACAGAAGGCATTTTTTAGTAGAAACGTTGTGTTCAATGAATCTGCCATGTTTCCTTCGGTTGTATCTACCAGTGCTACTAACCAGAATTCTGAGTCTATCAGTGTGCAGGTGGAGCACGGAGGGGATGTTGATGATCATGCTCCACCATCTGCTGAACCTGCTGAAAATTATGTTTCTGAAATTTCATCACCTGTTGTGGAGTCTCATCCCCAGTCTCTTGCTGAAGGCCGAACTAGGAGGCAGATAGTTCGGCCCCAAAGACTGATTCAAGAGTGCAATGTTGCTTTTGCTTTAGCTGTTGCTGAAGAAGTTGATAATGTTCAGGAACCATTGAATTATTCAGAAGCTATATTGTGTACTGATAGTGAAAAGTGGATGGGTGCTATGCATGAAGAAATGGAGTCTCTTGATAAGAATGGCACTTGGGAACTAGCTCGGCTGCCTTCTGGTAAAAAGGCAATTAAGTGCAAATGGATCTTCAAAAGAAAAGAAGGTATGACTCCAAAAGAGCCTCCGCGCTTTAAAGCAAGGCTAGTTGCAAAAGGTTTTAGTCAGATTCCAGGAATTGATTACTCTGATGTCTATTCTCCTGTTGTCAAGCATAGTTCAATTCGTACCTTTCTTAGTCTTGTTGCTGTACATGACTATGAGCTTGAACAGTTAGATGTGAAAACTGCTTTCTTACATGGTGATTTGGAGGAGGACATTTATATGGACCAGCCAGAGGGGTTCATTGTTCCTGGAAAAGAAGATTATGTGTGCAGGTTGAAGAAGTCCTTATATGGTCTGAAACAATCTCCCAGACAATGGTATAAGAGGTTTGATTCATTTATGCTTTCTAAGGGCTTTCAGAGGTCTCAATATGATAGTTGTGTTTATCTAAAATTTGTTAATGGATCACCTACATATTTGCTGCTATATGTTGATGATATGTTGATTGCTGCCAAGAGCATGAAGGAAATCACTGCTTTAAAGGCACAGCTTAGTAGCGAATTTGATATGAAGGATCTGGGTGCTGCAAAGAAAATCCTTGGCATAGAGATAGTCAGGGATAGGAAGTCTGGACTGCTGTACTTGAGCCAGAAGAATTATATTGAGAAGGTCCTTCGTCGTTTCAACATGCAAAATACTAAACCTGTGAGTACTCCGTTGGCTCCTCATTTTAAACTGTCTGCTAAACAGTGTGCTGAAACTGATGCTGAGCTTGAATATATGTCAAAAGTTCCATACTCTAGTGCTGTTGGGTCACTCATGTATGCTATGGTTTGTTCTCGTCCTGATTTGTCTCATGCTATGAGCGTTGTTGCTAGATACATGTCTAATCCTGGTAAAGAGCATTGGAAAGCTGTTCAGTGGATTTTCAGATATCTACGTGGTTCTTCTAGTGCTTGTTTATGTTTTGGTAAATCTGGAGATGGTCTGATTGGCTATGTTGATTCAGATTATGGTGGTGATTTAGACAGGAGGAGATCTCTTTCAGGTTATGTCTTTACTATTGGAGATTGTGCTGTGAGTTGGAAAGCTCGTTTACAGGATACTGTTGCTTTGTCTACCACAGAAGCTGAGTATATGGCAATTGCAGAAGTTACTAAGGAAGCCTTATGGTTGAAAGGTATATATTCAGAGCTATGTGGAATTAAGTCTTGCATTACCATCTATTGTGATAGCCAGAGTGCCATTCATCTCACCAAAGATCAGATGATTACTGAGAAATCCAAACATATTGATATTCGTTATCACTTCATTCGTGATATCATTGATAAAGGGTTGGTGAAGGTATGCAAGATCAGTACTGATAATAATCCAGCTGATATGATGACGAAGCATGTTTCTGTTGCTAAGTTTGAGCTATGCTCAAACTTAGTTGGTATTATAAATTAGCCCTTAGTGGCTGTTGGCGCCGGCAAGATGATGATGCATTTGTTTAAGGTGGAGGTTGCTATTATGATGCTACAAGGAATTTGTCTCAAGGTGGAGTTTGTTGAGTTTGTGATCCAAATTCTGAAGAAGGCGGCCAAGTTGGCGAGCGAAGCGGAGGCCCGTCGCCGGGAGGCTTGGGCCGGAGCGCAGCGAGGCCAACTGGCCTTCCCACGGCCCAGGGACGCCTGGGGGGTGGGGGGGGCGGAGCCCCCCGCGGTACGGATCGTTTTAGGGTTTCACCTCTATAAATATCTTTGTAAGCCGCAGGAGATATCTATCTCTATTGTAAATCTCCTGCGATCTGTAACCACCCAAAAAATAGTGAGAAGTTGCCGGCCGGCGCCCGTGGTTTTTTCCCCTTCACTTTGGAGGGGTTTTCCACGTTAAATCCGTGTCTACTCTGTGATTGATCCTATTTGTGTCGCATTTATTTATAACATTAACAACCCTAGATTCCCTCCTTAATGACATTGCCCATTTCTTTACAGCATCCTTCACGGCTTCAATGTTTGGATGTTTTGCTCCTTGCATTATCTCGTTTTCTCGACACTCCCACTCCTGGCATCTGCCATCTTGTATAACAGGGTTGCGAAACCTTGTTCCCTCCACTGAGTTGGCACTAGGTATGCCTCGTCGTCTGACGAGTCCCCACATTCTTCCATCTTCTGTGCCTCACGGTCTTCAGCCTCCATTTCATCCACAATCCTTGTTATCCTCTCCCCTTCATCAGCTACACCTTGCAGTTCTATCTCTGAAACATGGCCCTCAGCTCTGCCAGGTTTTTCTGCCTTCATGTATGCAGATGGGATACCTTCATCTTCATCTTGTGCTATTGCGCGTTGTGGCTTTTCATGCACCTGTACACGCATATCAAGAGGCCACCCACATTCTGTAGCTGCATTGATGTAATGCTGTCAATTACTAGTGGTCTCGATGCCCATCAAGTCCCACTTGTTATCTTCACCCTCCCAGTTGACAACAACTTGTACACTCAGCAGCACATGTGTCTCTGGATTTACACCAAAGCCACGTTCGAGCGATTTCTGAATTGAACCAAAACTTCTCTCAAAGAGTTTATTTATTCCAATATTCCTACACTTAAACAGTGACATGTCTAATCTCGGAGGACCATACGTAGCAGGGCTGGTACCATAATACACTTGAAACATTAATTTGTTCGACATATCTATAAATGAATCATGTGAGTCAATTCATTTATCCACCTTCATCACAACATATAAGCTATGGTACTGTTTTGGCCTATCTGTATATTTTTCTACCAACTATCTATCAAATAAACCTATACTTAAAACCTTAACATAAAAGTAGCACACAGATCTTCTGTTTACATGCTACGGTGCATCGTAAGGTCAACTATACAACTAAACCAAATCTACTATTTATACGAAGCAATATATGCTAAAACTAAATTAATATCGCCACATCTACTATGACCCTAAATAAATCTACGAATAGCTTGTTCGCTGCGGCTTGCTGCGGCTGCAATCCGGCTGCGGCTGCGGCTTCTACAGTATTTTTCTCTCTATGGATTGCAGCTGCAGCAGTCCAAACAGCTGCAACAGTGCCGGCTTGCAGCCAGCCGAACAGGGCCTAAATCTATTAAACTATTTATACTATCTAATAATTTACTTACATAAAAAACATTACGAAAACAAAACATGCTTGGCAATATATTACCTGCTTCCTTCAGATCATACTCCGACAGGGCTTCGCCGCTTTCTTTCTCCTCTCCCCCTTTCTCTTTTCTCTAGAAGTTCTGGTGGCAAATGAGCTCTGAAGGGGCTGATTTTAGGTTATACAGGGGACAGGGGCCCTGTCGTTCCAGGGTCGGACGACAGGTCCCCTTATCGCCCCAGGGTCGGGCGACCGGTGAGCGAATGCCCAAAATGCCCTCTGCCCAGTCCCTCTGCTGGTGGGCCTACTCCCGCCGGGCCCCTGTCGCCCCTGGGTAGGGTGACCGAGCCCCTGTCATCCCTCCCTGGGACGACAGACCCCCATATCTGTTATTTCTTCATATCGACATATATTTTTGAAAATTCAAAAAAAAAATAAGTATAAAAATTGAAAAGAGTCCCGGCGCAAAGGTTAGCCCAGGTGGAGGCCTAAGCGAGGCCGAGGCCCACGCGTCAAGGGAGCCCATCTCCCCACACGCGAAAGCAGGAAAGCTCCCGAAGTTTAGAAAAATTATAAATCGGCCCAAGCAACTATTTGCCATTATTCACTTGAGTCAGAGAATTTTCAAAAGAGCCCCCGTACTTCTTCAAATTCTCAAAACACGGTCCCCGGCTCGCCCAAAACGCAGAGTAGCCGGCCGGTGGCCAAACCCGACCGGCCGCAGGCGCGCAGGGAGGCGGGCGGCCTCGCGCGGCCACGCGACCCACGGAAGAGCCGCGCCCGCGACAGAAACGTGGCGCGGCGGCCTAACCACGCGAGCGTAGAACGACGGCGGCGGCATGAGCGGCGGCCATGGTCGCGGCTGCAGCCAGCACGCCGGCGAGGGCGCGAGAAAAAAGAAATAGGGCACGCGGAAGCTTACCAATCTCCACGGCATGAGCAGGAGACGCACGACCGAGAGAGGAAGTTTTTGCGGGAGAAAAATTGAGAGGGAGAGAGAGAAACGGCCGGCGGTCGCGGCTTAAATACGAAGCAGCGACGACGGCAAGCGACCGGTGGTCCGAAGCGTGATTCGGCCCCTGCAGTGCACTGGGACGGGCACAGGTATGGCACAGCAGCAGCGCGGCGCATGGGCGACCTCTCCCTGCCTGCGGCTGACGGCAGCGCGTACCCGCGCGATTTCAAAACGCGCCCGGCATTCGCGGCGTTGCACGGCGACGTTGTCGCGGGGTGGGCGGCGCGTCCGCCGTCGCGTCCGCACGGCCGCTGCGGGGAGCGCGCCCCTCACGC
Source organism: Zea mays (assembly GCF_902167145.1). Taxonomy (NCBI): domain Eukaryota; kingdom Viridiplantae; phylum Streptophyta; class Magnoliopsida; order Poales; family Poaceae; genus Zea; species Zea mays. The sequence goes on from NC_050101.1 coordinate 20,970,283, forward strand.
GACTGCTGCGTGCTGCCCGACGAGGAGCACAGCTCCCGCTGCCAACTTTTTTTTAGAACGGAGGTTTCCCTGCTTTTATATTTCAAAAAGCAAAACCAGTTAAAATGCAGGGTATTGGCGCGCCCGCCATACAAGGCCTTAAGGCAACTCCACAACTCCAATAGTTTTCTAAATTTAGTTACTCAAATATATTGTTTTGCCAACTCCTAAATAATTATAGGAGAAAAAAAGAGTCTACCTTCAAGGGTATTCTATATTTGATTTCTCAAATATCTAAATTGTGGCTGCACGCTTATTTTTCTAAATATTTTTGACTTTTCAAATATCTAATAAATTTTTTTATCAGTGACATTGTGTAATCATTACTATTTTAATGCAATCAATAAATTTTTATTGCAATGATCAGGTACTAGTATTCGCATTCAGTTACGTATGCAGCAGCAGACAAACAGTAGCATGCTACAGTAGCTTTGCATCAGCAGCAGCAGGAAGAGAAGCAAGCGCTAGGCGGCGGTGGTGCCAGCAGCAGATGGTCAGCAGACGCTAGGCGTAGGCGCGATGAAGAAAAGTCGCGCGTGCAAAGAGCGGCGCTGGGCAACCACGGATGTGCGAGAGCTAGGCCGCGCGCATTTCTACGCACAGACCGAGGATATTCCAAGTTGCTAAATTTGGAGAAGAGATATGAGATATTGTCGGAGATGGATTTTTTTTTTCTAAAAAAAATAGGATAGAGAAGAGATACGGAGAACTGTTGGAGTTGCTTTTACAACTTAGGCTCCTGGTCTGATCATGCCGAGTCAAACTCACAGCTGTTGATAGGGGTGTAATCGGATCGAATACGAACGGATATCAATGAAATCATATTTGTTTTCATATTTTTAGTCGAATTCAAATTCGAATACGGATAGCTTCGAATACGAATACAAATACGGATGTTCTCGAATACAAATACGGATAGTCGTGGATCGAATACGGAGCTAATCGGACACGGATAGCGTCGGTAACGAATATTTTTGTCGGATATCGTGTAAGACATCATTCCACACATATCATAGTTGTAATCATTTAGCCCCTCCTTTAGTCCAAACATTTTTAGGATTATATGTGCATATATGCTACACCTCCATAAAAATCCATGAATTTCTAAGGTTATTTTGAGTATTATTAATTTCTTTATGTAGAAAATCATTAAAATGCAATTAAATTCATAAAATATTGAGAACTATGATATTTGGTTTCACTTATTATTATGGTGGTTGTAATCATTACGAGTTTCACAAATAAGTGGAAATGAAATAAAATAATTGATGACATCTTGTGGTTTTTATGGTTCAAACATTTTTAGGATGCTATATGGACATATGTTACTCATACGCCAAATTTCATGAATTTCTGAGACTATTTGTATATTATTAATTTCTTTTTGCAGAAAAACATCAAAATGCATTTAAATCCTTAAAATATTATAGTATCGACCAAAAATTGCAAATAAGTTACCAGGACCAATAAACATTCTATTAAAGATAATATGAAGTCCCTATGTGAAAATGATAAAGTGAAGTATTGATTATGTTAAAATTTGGATAGTTAAGGTGATATCACATGTAACTCACGTAACAAGTGAAAATGAATTGAAAGAAATGTTGGCAATCTTTAGATTTTATGGCCCAAACATTTTTGAGGATGCTATATCGGCATATATTGCTCCTCCGTCAAATTTCATGATTTTTTGAGACTATTTGTGTATTATTATAATTTTTTCTATAGAAAGTTATCAAAATGCATTTAAATTCATAAAATATTCCACTTTTGACCGAAAATTGCAAATATGTTACCAGGAACAATAAACATTATATAAGAACATAACCTCAAATCTCCATATGAAAATGATAAAGTGAAGTATTGATTATGTTGAAACTTGGATATTTAGGGCGATTCCACATGTAACTATCCGAATATCTGAAATCTGAAATCTGGTAAGATATCTGGGTAGATGTCCGGATATCCGAAATATGAAATCCGGACAGTTATCCGAGAAGATATCCGGATATCCGAAATCCGACGGATATCAGTCATATCATATCCGTATCCGATATCCGAACTGTAATATCCGAATTCGAATCCGAAATCCGAAAATTCCGCGGATATCCGAAAAAAACTATCCAACCGAATAATTAGCCTCTTCGGACGGTCGGATGGTCGGATAATATCCGTACCGTTTACACCCCTAGCTGTTGAGACCAAATGCTGAACATCCGATGGCGCCGATCCTGATGAAGCATTCCCCTGGCAGCGCCACACTATCCGTGGCGGCGGTGACGCTCGGCTTACCAGTTGAGAAACAAACTTCTTTATTCGTACCCCCAACTTTTGTTGAAACATTGCCACCCATCTTCTTAGCATCCTGGCAGTTCTCATCAGCACCACTTTCAATCCTATCTATTTGACACTCTCAAAACAAATCTCATTTCGTAATTTCCATAAAGACCATAAACCAGCTGACGAAACAATATTGGTAAATTTGTGTCTTCTATCAGCCACCCAAAAGCGGGCAATAGACTCAGAACTGTCTCCCAGGTTTAAACCAAGCAACTCTGAAATAGTGCCTCAGAAGCACTTAGACACACAACACTCAAAGAATAGATGACAAATAGGTTCATTCTCTGAGCACAGTGAACATGTAGGACCATTAACCTCTCTGTGTTTAGCCAAGTTATCTCTAGTTAAAAGCCTGTTATTGGACAGAAGCCATAGAAAGAATTGAACCCTAGGAGGAATTCACAACAGGAATCAGGAACACTTCTGTCAGCCTGAATGATTACCGTCGGTTTTAATGGCAACCGACGGGAGTTAAATAACTCCAGTCAGCCTGGGCCAACCCGATGGGGATTAATTTAATCCCGTTCGCTAAAACCCTGGCTGACGAGAGTTATTTAACTCCCGTTGGTCTGAAAAGTCTGCCCACGGGGAGTTATTTAACTCCCGTCGGCCGCGTCCACAGGCCGACGGGAGTTAAGGCATGCTTGGTGTGTGGCGCCGGGCGCCACGCCACGCCTAAGCCGCGGCGGCCGAATCGGCTGCCACAACTGCGGCGGCAAAACTGTGGCGCGACGTGGCGGCTTAGGCGCGCTACCAAACAGCCCCTTAATGTGGCCCAATAAACCGTCCCGCCCCGTCGTCGTCTCTGTCTTTTCCGCCCACGCCACCGCTGCCTCCCCGCGCCGCGCCGCGCCGCCGCCCGTGCCCCACACCGAGCCGCGCCGCCGCCGCACCGAGCCGAGCCGAGACGCGCCGCTGCCGCACCAAACCGAGCCGAGCCACGCCAAGCACGTGCCCTCGCACTAAGCCGAGCAGAGCCGCGCAAGCACGCGCCCCCACGCCGAGCAGAGCCGCGCCGCGCCCCCGGCCCGTGCCACCGCACCCGGCCACCACCGCCGCCATCGGCCGCCCCGAATAAACGAAGTGAGTGTGCATTTCGCCGTTCATCGTTATTTTATAGAACTTAGTTTACTCTCGTTAGCCGCGTATGTATCCTGCCGACGGGAGTTAGCAGGTTAAGGCTAATGACGTAATTATAGTTTTTATGATTATTAAATTAATAGCATGCATTATTCGAGGTCGTTTAATATTATGAAGATTAGTATTAGTTAATATGATGGTTATAGTTAGTTTTGTGTTTTTTTAACTCTGCATGATTAGGTATGGTTTTATATTATGAATATAAATGCTTCTTGATATATGTTGACTATAGTTAGTTTTATACAATTATTGGTGTACGAAGGAACACGATTACTATTTGATATTGTTCTTGTTTAATGTTGTATTGCACGTTTAAGGTTTCGAAACCTATGCGTCACCCGTTTTGGACCGGCACAACTCACATGCAATGCGCATGTGAGATATGGCGGTCCGGAATTGTCCCTTTTTTGGACAGCCTTGGGGTGGCCGATAGAGTGTGGTGTTTATGATGGCGCTGAAGTGCCTAGACAAAATTTCGGCCGCATAACCTTGCTGTTCTCCACTGCACCAACCCGGGCGTGCAGATGGAGAGCAGCGGGGTTATGCTACCGAAATTTTGTCTGAGCACTTTAGGGTCATCATAAACACGCACTCTATTGGGCATCCTTGGGTGGGTTTAGGACATATCCATTACCTATAGATGTAGGGCCGTGATATGTAGAAACGGACAATTCTCATGAAACATTTTGCCTCGAATATATAGCCGCAAGTATGGGTGATGACCGTGGGTGGATGTATGCTGGTTGGAACAAGAGCGGGGTTCACCCAAAGGAATGATTTGACAAGACTCAGGATTTTCTTGACCGTGCTTCTGCAATGTCAGCGACAAATAAGATTAGGTGCCCATGTAGCAAATGCAAGAACATGGTGTCCCATGACAAGGGCCAGGTCACGCGAGACCTGTGAGGAAGGGTTTCGTGTCAGGCTATGAGGTTTGGTATCTCCACGGCGAGTCACGCCGTGGAATATCAACACAAGTAGAAGTTGATGACAGTGAATACATTGACAGGATGGATCAGATGATTAACGATCTGCGGCCAGATTTTAACCAAGATCACGAAAATCCGCCAACCCTAGAGGTTCAGGAATTCTTGAACCTCCTTGAAGCTTTAGAACAGCCTCTGCACGGACACACAACGGTTACCGTTCTCTAGTTCGTAACCCGTCTAATGGGCATCAAGTCGAATTTTGCTTTCTCAATCAATGTTTTTATATATGCATATGAATATGTTTGAAATTATATATGAACGTGAATGAATGTCGAATGAATTGAGATGGAATGAATCAAGGAGGAGGGGGGCTATTGTTGCAGCAGTACCAGAATAACTCCCGTCGGCATGACCTAGCCGACGGGAGTTATTCTATGACTAGCAACAGAATAACTCCCGTCGGCCACGCCATCCGACGGGAGTTATTGCTAGGGCAACAGTAACTCCCATCGGCGCACCCTAGCCGGCAAGATTTAACTAATCCCCGTCGGTGGTCGATGGGAGTTACCTAACTCCTGTCGCTTAATTCCCGTCGGCCAAATGCCCATGGGGCTTAGCTAAAACCGACGGGAGTAACTAACTCCCATCGATAATGGCCTAACTCTCGTCGGCATGTGGCCGACAGGAGTATATCCTTTTCCTGTAGTGGAATTGTGAACTTCCAAATGGAACTAACAAAAACTGGGATAACTCCCCTGAAATTTACTACTGCATATAAAGACTACACCTCATATTTGCCTGTGACTTAAAGTTCCAAATCATTTGGTCATCCTCTTCCGAGAGAATAACCCCCTCAACTAAGCAATTCCCACCATAAATTCACGGTTAAGAGCAGCCTTGGGATCCTCTTTGATTAGAGATACAAATGGTTCGAGATACAAGGATTATGTTATGGTTTTGGTTCGACTATGATGATGTTGTTCCTCGAGGAGGAAATGGTTTACGGGTTGGTTAATGCTAAAATCTGGCTTCTACTAATGATAAATACTTGACCAACTAAAAGCAACTGCTTGAGCCTAACCCCACATAAAGCTAGTCCACTTCAGCCAAACGGGACATTTGCTGAGTACGTTGATGTGTACTCATCCTTGCTTTACCACAAAACACCAGGTTGTCCACATTGCAACCACTGCTCAGGAGGAGACGAAGTCGTGGAAGGAGACTTCCAGGAGTTCCAAGACTACGACGAATTCTAGGGGTGGGTTGGCGGCAACCCCCAGTCAGCTGCCTGTGGGGGCCTTTTCTTTACTGCGTTTCGCTAGTACTTTGATTTACCTGTCAAGACGATGACTATGTTGATGTCTATGACTCTGTGATGTAATAAGTTAATACTCTTTTAAGTTATTATTCGAGCATTGTGCGACGATGTTCATTTATGTAATCGCTGTGTACGTGAGTTCTGATCCTGGCACGTACATAGTTTGCATTCGGTTTGCCTTCCAAAACCGGGTGTGACATAAGTGGTATCAAAGCCGTGCTGACTGTAGGACCGCTGACCTAGAGTAGCACTGGTCGTTCTAAGGACTATTGACCTTCCCTCTCACCTTGACCTCTGTTGTTACTTCAAAAGTCGGTCACTTCGACCAACCCTATGTTTTACTACATATATATACTATATTATACCTTGTCCAAAAATTTTTATCTTATTCTGTCTATGGTTTATTCACTTGTCATATTAGTTATGCTCTTACTCTTGTGCTTACACTGTCTTTTGTAGATGGCTCGTCTTAGACACACTGCACGTAAGTCGGTGATTCCTTTCCTGCCGTCTCGACTTGCGGAGCGTCCTCTGCACCGCACCGTGTCCGGACAGTCGAGTCACCTGGAAAGGCTGCACCACCGTCTGCGTGAGGAGCAGGAACACCGGCGCCAGCACGGAGAGCAGCAGGGCTCTTCCTCCCCACCCCAGCGAGAGGTGGAGTCCGTGAGGCCCCGTTCCTCTGTTGCCCAGCTGGAGGCGCCCCCTGCACCACCGCGGGTCGCCCCGGCTGTTGGAGGAGCTACTGGAGGAGATCCCGACGACGACGACTCAGACCACAGCACGGAGTCTTCTGAGCCGCAGGAGGCGGAAGGATGGGTCGCCCGACCCATCACCCGTGACGCCGCTCGCGGTTGTCACTTCCACGACGCACTCGACACCTTGCTGCGCCAGGCTTTCGACCGGCACACCTGGTCGATCGAGTATCGTTGTGTAGTCTACCAGCACAGTCGCGGGAGGTACCCGGACCGCTGGGAGGCTACCTGCCTAGTTCGCCGTCCGGAGGATGATCTCCGGGGTGCGGAGGCCGTTTCAGAGCACTATTCCATCTCCGAGAGGGACACTGCAGAGGCGGCTATGCAGGATGCAGCACGACGTGCACTCTCCCAGTACTGTTCTTTGTTCGGTGGCGTGGCCGACGGTCTTAACCTTCGGTACTACCCCCGCCGCCCTACTGGCAGCACGGAGAGTGTGGTTGTCTCACCTGTGGGTGAGGGTAACCCTAGGTTGAGCAGCACAGTCAACCTAGTCGCAGTGCTTAACACTGAGCTGGACCACTCTCTGGACGAGCTAAGCAGGGCTCGAACGGAGATTGCGGAGTTGCGTGCTGAGCTGGCAGAGCGCCATCACCAGGAGGGTGGTTCTCCCGCTCCTGTTGGGACTCAGCACCCATACCGCTCGCCGCCACGTGGTCACCACACTTATGGTTCCCCTATCTGTAAGACCAGGATAGATCTGGATCCTTAGATCGTTAGCGTCGGAGTTTGTAATAATTCTTAAGTCAGATGTCCCAGTCTTAGGTAGTCAGTTTAGTTTGCTTATCAGTTGCTTCCATTTAGTTTAGTTTGCTTATCAGTTGCTTTATTTCTTGTTATGGTGAACTTGTGCTGGATTTGAATCTTTGTAATGACTGTTGCCAACCTGTGGGTTTCCCCTGCAGTTTGGCCTAGCTAGTAATGTTAATGAAGTCAGTTGCTTAGTTGGGAAACCATTTGCCTCCACTTTCCTTCTTATCTGAGAAGCGGTGTTGAATCATAATGAGGATCAGTGAAGACCTTTGTTCACTGAGTGTCATGAAGAATTCTGTATTCTCTTTTCTTATGCTGAAGGGTTGTAGGATCAATGCTGATGTATGAATGTCTTCCAAAGATGTCTGACAACAGGCGCCGATGCAACAGGCGTGCTCAGCAAGAGCAGCATGACCAGCAGGAGGAACAACAGAGGCAACCTCCCCCACCACCCCCGATGTCGGTGGAGCAGATGTTTTTGATGCAGACTCAAGCAGTGCAGGCCATTGGGCAGACTCTGGCAGCCATGCAGCAGGCTCAACAGCAACCCCAACCCCAATTGCAAGTGCAGATGCCCCAGATGCCACGGGATAAGCGTGGTGAGTTCATGAGAGGGCACCCTCCTACCTTCGCCCATTCTGCTGACCCCATGGATGCAGAAGACTGGCTGCGCGCAGTGGAAAGGGAACTGCGCACCGCCCAATGTGACGACAGGGAGAAGGTTCTGTATGGTCCCCGTCAGCTAAGGGGAGCAGCCCAGTCCTGGTGGGAGTCCTACCTCGCCACCCATGCTAACCCCGAAGCCATCACCTGGGAAGAATTCAGCGAGAGCTTCCGCAGGTACCATGTGCCGGAGGGACTGATGATCGTGAAGAAGGAGGAGTTTCTGGCTCTGAAGCAGGGACCCCTGTCTGTTAGTGAGTACAGAGACAAGTTTCTGCAGCTGTCTCGTTATGCACCTGAAGACGTCAACACTGATGCTAAAAGGCAGTACAGGTTCATGAGAGGTTTGGTGGATCCCCTGCATTACCAGCTGATGAATCACACCTTCCCCACCTTCCAGCACCTGATCGATAGGGCAGTTATGACTGAGAAGAAGCGTAAGGACATGGAAGATCGGAAGCGCAAGATGAGTGGACCCCAGTCCGGAGGCATCAGCCGTCCACGTTTCTCAGGCAGTTCATCTCAGCAAGGCAGACCTGGTCACCCACAGGGATATCAGAATCAGAATCAGCGTCCGCATCAGCAGCAGTTTCAGAGGCAGTATCAGCAGCAGCAGCAGTATCGTCAGCACAGCCAGCAGGGAGGTAATCAGTATCAGAAGCAGAACAACCAGGCACCTCGCCTTCCTGCCCCAGCAGCAAATCAGAGCAACCAAGCAGCCCCAGCACAAGGAGGAGGCAGAGGATGTTTCCACTGTGGAGATCAAGGCCACTGGGCGATGCAGTGCCCAAAGAAGTTGGCGCAGCAGCAGACCAACCCCAATGCTCCAACAAGACAAGGTGTACTGCAGCCGGCAGCAGGCAATCGTAACCAAGCGTACAACCGTGGAAAGGTGAACCACTTGGAGGCCGAAGCGATCCAGGGTGCACCAGATGTGGCAGTAGGTATGTTCTCCGTCGAATCTCATCCCGCAAAAGTGCTATTTGATACTGGTGCAACTCATTCATTTGTCACTGCAACATGGGTAGAATTGCATAACATCTCAGTAGAGGCAATGATGCCGCCCATGAGGATTAATTCGGTTGGTGGCAAGGTGCAAACAGATAAAATATGCTCAAATATAATGGTGGAAATAAGGGGGATAGGATTCCCCAGTGACTTAATAGTAATAGACACCCCTGGGATAGACATTATTTTAGGGATGAATTGGTTAATGAAGTATGAAGCAAATGTTAGTTGTGACAAGAGGACTGTAACATTGAAGTCCCCGTCAGGAGAGGAGGTAGTGGCCGAGCTATGGATGCCTAAATCAGAAGAGGGAGTCTGTCACCAGATTTCAGTTGATAGTAAGGAGCCCAACCCGCTCGAGGCTATCAAGGTCGTGTCAGACTTTCTAGATGTGTTTCCCGAGGAGCTAACGGGCATGCCACCCGAGAGAAAGGTTGAATTTGCCATAGAGCTTATCCCTGGTACCGCCCCCATTTCTAAAAGGGCCTATCGAGTGTCTGGACCAGAACTGGTAGAACTCAAGAAGCAGATAGATGAGATGTTAGGGAAGGGTTACATCAGGCCAAGCACCTCGCCTTGGGCCGCCCCAGTGTTGTTTGTAGAGAAGAAAGATGGTACCAAAAGGATGTGCATAGATTACAGAGCCCTGAATGAAGTCACTATTAAGAACAAGTACCCTTTGCCAAGAATAGAAGATCTGTTTGACCAACTCAGAGGTGCCAGTGTATTCTCGAAGATAGATCTGAGATCAGGTTACCATCAACTCAGAATCCGACCCTCGGACATACCGAAGACAACATTCATCACCAAGTACGGGTTATATGAGTTCACAGTTATGTCCTTTGGTTTGACAAATGCACCAGCCTTCTTTATGTATCTGATGAACAGTGTGTTCATGGATTATCTAGACAAGTTTGTGGTAGTGTTCATCGACGACATTCTCATATACTCTCAAAGTGAGGAAGATCATGCAGAGCATTTGAAGATGGTACTGCAAAGGCTTCGAGAGCATCAGTTGTATGCCAAGTTGGGCAAATGCGAGTTCTGGATTCATGAAGTCTTATTTCTGGGTCACATCATAAATCAAGATGGGTTGGCAGTGGATCCAAAGAAAGTAGCAGATATCCTGAACTGGAAAGCACCAAAGGATGTTCGTGGGATCAAGAGCTTCATCGGAATGGCTGGATATTACAGGCGTTTCATTGAAGGCTTTTCAAAGATTGCAAGACCAATGACAGCATTATTAGCGAAGAAAGTCGAGTTTAAGTGGACCCAAAAGTGTCAAGAAGCATTTGAAGAACTGAAGAATAGATTGACTACAGCTCCTGTGCTAGTTCTGCCTGATGTTCACAAGCCATTCTCGGTGTACTGCGACGCTTCTTACACCGGATTGGGATGTGTGCTAATGCAAGAAGGAAGAGTTGTAGCATACTCATCTCGACAGTTGAAGATCCATGAGAAAAATTATCCCACCCATGACCTGGAGTTGGCAGCAGTAGTTCATGCTTTAAAGACCTGGAGACATTACTTGTATGGGCAGAAGTGCGACATTTACACAGATCATAAAAGTCTGAAGTACATATTCACCCAGTCAGAGTTAAACATGAGGCAGCGAAGATGGTTGGAATTGATCAAAGACTATGAGTTGGAGATACATTACCATCCAGGCAAAGCCAATGTTGTTGCAGATGCTCTGAGCAGGAAGAGTCAAGTTAATATGTTGGCATCGTACCCGATGCCGTATGAGTTAGCCAAAGAGTTCGACAGACTGAGCCTTGGTTTCCTGAACAGTACGCAAGGAGTAACGGTGGAGTTAGAGCCCACCCTAGAGCGGGAGATCAAAGAAGGGCAGAAGGATGATGAAAACATCAACAAGATTCGGCAGCTGATCTTAGAAGGAAGAGGCAAAGACTTTCGAGAGGATGAAGAGGGAGTAATATGGTTCAAGGACCGATTGTGTGTTCCCGACCTCAAACCTATTCGGGAGCTGATCCTAAAGGAAGCTCATGAGACAGCCTACTCCATACACCCGGGAAGCGAAAAGATGTACCAGGATTTAAAAAGGAGGTTTTGGTGGTATGGCATGAAAAGAGAGATCGCAGAATATGTCGCCATCTGTGATAGTTGTCAGAGAACCAAAGCAGAGCATCAGAGGCCTGCCGGATTGTTGCAGCCATTGCGGATTCCTCAGTGGAAGTGGGATGAGATCGGGATGGATTTTATAGTTGGCCTACCTCGCACCCGGGCCGGTTATGATTCCATCTGGGTGGTTGTGGACCGCCTAACAAAGGTGGCCCATTTCATACCTGTGAAGACAACATACACCGGAGCAACGTTAGCTGAGTTATACATGTCACGGATAGTCTGCCTTCATGGTGTGCCGAAGAAGATAGTGTCAGATCGAGGAACGCAGTTCACATCTCATTTTTGGCAGCAGCTACAAGAAGCCTTGGGCACCCATTTGAACTTCAGCTCAGCTTATCACCCGCAGACAGACGGTCAGACTAAAAGAACTAATCAGATCCTAGAAGATATGTTGAGAGCCTGTGCGTTGCAAGACAAGTCAGGATGGGACAAAAGATTACCTTATGCAGAATTCTCCTATAACAATAGTTACCAGGCCAGCTTGAAGATGTCACCGTTTCAGGCACTCTATGGACGGAGTTGTAGGACTCCGCTGCATTGGGACCAGCCTGGAGAGAGACAGGTGTTTGGCCCCGACATCTTGCTTGAAGCCGAAGAGAATATCAAAATGGTTCGGGAGAACCTGAAGATAGCACAGTCAAGACAGCGAAGCTATGCGGACCGAAGGAGAAGAGAACTGAGTTTTGAAGTGGGAGACTACGTCTATCTGAAGGTGTCACCTATTAGGGGAGTCAGAAGATTCGGAGTTAAAGGCAAGTTAGCACCCCGGTACGTTGGACCATATCAGATTCAGGCAAAGCGTGGAGAAGTGGCCTACCAACTCAACCTACCAGAAAGTTTGTCGGCGGTGCACAATGTGTTCCATGTGTCGCAATTGAAGAAGTGTCTGCGAGTACCAGAAGAACAGTTGCCAGTGGAGGGTTTGGATGTCCAGGAGGATCTGACATACATAGAGAAGCCAACGCAGATTCTGGAGTTTGCAGACAGAGTCACCCGGAGGAATACCATCAGAATGTGCAAAGTCAGATGGGGCCACCACTCGGAGGAAGAAGCAACCTGGGAACGAGAAGATGATCTGAAAGCCAAATACCCCGAACTCTTTGCTGACCAACCCTGAATCTCGGGGGCGAGATTCTTTTAAGGGGGATAGGTTTGTAACACCCTGAATTTGGGGGTATAAAATTTCTTTGCTCATATTCACAAATTCAGGTGTTACTTTTCTTTCCTCATCCTTCCCCAATCTTTTCTTTCTCATTTCTATAGGAGAAAGTGCTTATTTTTATTTGTAATAATAGTGTGATAGGTTAAACCCTAAGGGAGTATGAATTGTTGCATCATGTTGAACCCTGGATTTCACTTTTGTTTGGTGCATAATTCTCAAAAGGTCTAATTTGAATTTGTGGCACATTTGAATTTGAATCAAATGGAGAAAATAAAAAGAAAAGAGGAAGGAAATTCCAAAGTAAAAAGAAAAGGAAAAGTAGCCCGCTACCCCCGCCCGCTCGGCCTTTCGGCCCATCAGGCCCAACTCGCGCGCGCGCCCTCCCGCCCCTCCTCTCTCTGCGCAGCGGGCCCCACCTGTCGGCGCTCCCGCTTCACCGCGCGTGCGCCATCTCCCTCGCTCTCTCTGCCCGTGGGCCCGGCCCGTCAGCCCCGCTTTCCTCGCGCCCGCACCCGCTTTCTTCTCTCTCTCTGCGC